>NC_143570.1:63643750-63800000 GCF_054136105.1 Typopeltis vanoorti | reverse complement strand
CCATATGAGAACAGGTTGAAGATTTGTGGGTTGCAGAAACTAGTTGATAGGCGGAAAAGGGGAGATATGATTGAGACATTCAAATTGCTAAAAGGATTCCATAGGATTAATTCAGATGATATTTTTGAGATCAGGACTGGTGGTGGGAGAACTAGGGGACATCCATGGAAGCTGGGAAAGAGCATGGTTAGCAGGGGTGTTAGAGCTGGGTTCTTTACTTTTAGAGTGGTAAATGAGTGGAATAAGCTGCCAGAGTCTGTTGTGGGTGCTATGACAGTGAGCGAGTTCAAGGCAAGGTATGATAGATACCGTGAGAATGTTGAACAGCTGTGTGAACATGATGTTTAGGGCCTCCCTCGATGAGTGTAAGGACTCCTGGAGTAGCCCGTAGTAATAATAATAATAATAATAATAATAATATCCTTTTCTCGGCTAATCCTAATGATGAAAACCAAAGTCACAAAGTCTGCTGGGAAAAATTTACTAACATCTTTCGTTGCAGTGACGAACTAGAGAGAAAAATCGTGGAATCTAGAGAAATCATCTTCAATCCTGTTCATCTAAATAACAACTTGAGCTACAACCTCCCAGATAGTCATTCAGCTGTAATCATGTACTGGCGTTCATGCGATGCTGCAAGCACGCACTCTCCCAACAATGCAACAAACGAAAGAACAGCTTCAAATACAACTACAACGTTTTCATGCTAATTATGTATAGAGACTGTCCTATGTTGTTCATAGTCTTTTAACCTTCAATGTTTAGTGTTTTTCTTTCTTTTATAATGTCACCTGAAGAAGGCTGTTACAGGCTGACTAGTAGTGTTTTTATATTAAAACCTTTTTACTTAAATCTTGGTTCTAGTCATTCAATTCTTCATAAAACTATGTATGTTAACCGAGTTAATGATCATTCTGTCATATATATATATATATATATATATATATATATATTTTTTTTTTTTCCCCGAAGCAAAGGTACTTCGGGAAATTTGCCTCGCCTTTTCTCCTCTACTTGGGCTCGCCGAAAATGCCTGGACGACTGCTATCTCAAGTAGCTTGAATTGCCGCCTCTAAGAAACTGAAAATGCTGCCTCCAAGAAAAATGAAACTGTTGTCAACTGTCAATCAAGATCCCTCTGGACTGGAAACTTTTCTCTTTTACGGCGTTTGGGACTTCTCCTTTCGGCAATTTGAATGCCCTGTCTGTGGCCTAGAAGTCGTTTCTTCTCTCTCCAGTGACGTCTCGAACCGAGAAGTTCCTTTCTGGAAGCAGAAAACTCCTGGATCTGGGATGCTCTCTGACGATGTCTGGAACTGAGCAGCTCTGTCTCTCTTCGCCAATCTGCGCCCGGGCAGCTTTAGCAATGTCTGGAACCGAGCAAACTCCTCTTTGACAGCGTCTGGAACTGGGCAGCCTCTCCTGTCTCTCTGTGAACATCTCTGGAACTGGACCCCCTCTACTTCTGCATCAATCTCTGGATTCGTGCAACCCCTTCTGTTTGCTTCAGTCCCTTTTTATTATACCTCCTCTGAGACCTTGCATGAATTTTGGCAACCCCCAAAGAATCAGTATGATTCTTTCATCTTAAGTTTCAAGTTCGGCACGCCTTGTGTTCTCCTCTGCTTTCTTTTAATTGTAAGTTGCCAGCCATCAGAAAGTTGTTTGAACCTTTCTGACTGACTTAGCAGATGTTTACACTTAGAGCCTGCAAGCCTTTCTCATACATACAAATTTTAATAACAATCTTTCTGATACCACCATGTAGATCTATTACATGCAGTTTCAGCGATATAAACATTGCCTTTGTTTTTAATACTCTAACATATTCTTATTAAAGCAGTATATACAGTTAACTTCCAGAGTGTTATTTACAATAACATCTAAAACCAACTATACAGAGACAAACAAAGTTCATTTTTACAATATTCACATGGGACTTAACCTACGTAAACAATCGAATGTAATGTGCTTTGGAATATTTAAGCTACAATGGAGTTTTTATAGTACATATGACTGGTTACGTAGCAACAAATGTTTTGTAGAAAATTTGTTTCTGTGCATAAAAACCGTTCACTGTTTCACGTTAGATTCTGGAGGCAAGCATTTAGCCTGCTCTTGCTGCAAAATTGTAAACAGCTGACAATATACGATGTTTTAAAAATTTTTATTCAGTGTATCCGGCCTTATTTATTTTAATATTGATCATTCTAAGAATTTTTTGTTTTATGATAAAAATTTTGTTTCTTAAAAATGAACTTATGACCCATGCCCCAGCACCCCCTTCATAGCGGTGCCTGCATGCATCGCATGCCCGCTTCCGCCGGCCCTGATTACATCTGGGTCTACCTACTCACTAATGAGACCCCAAGGAGGGTTGAAAACGGTGATTGGTGAGTCTGGGCTCTGAGAGGCTCTGTTTTGGGGTAGGTTTTTGCCTGTCTCTGGGTGGGGCCACCGCTGAGATTATGGCTCTACTTGGTGGTGGGGGTAAGCCTGCCACTGGGTAGAGCCGATGCTGAGAAGTTCTTCTCAGACGGGGTGAGCCTGTCACTGAGTGGAACAACGCTGAGATGGGTGATCTTTCGGAGCGCCTAATTTTTAGAGCCTGCTTCACCTATACAAAGGTCTGGGTAGTGGCCTCTCATGATGTAGAACAGTAATACTTCGCCTAGGAGCTGTGTTTTGCATTATAGGAAAATACTAAGAACAGTGATCGGAGCTCACTCCACCTTTACTATGAGTCGCCCTAGCATTGCACTACTAGGTGTTGGCTTATGCTTGGACTCAGTGGTCTTATATAGTTTTCTATATTTGGCATGAAACTCTTAGATTAGATTTCCTGTCTTTCAATTTCTTATTTGCTAAGAAATAATGTGGTATTCAAAATCCACTTAATTTTGAATAATTTTACTTCGCCAAAGTGATACCTGTTGGCTCTTATTTCAATAAATGAATGAGATATTTCATAGAATATCTGGGGACAGGGGGAGAACATGAGGCCATCCCTGGAAGCTGTAGAATGTAGGTGTGAGCAAGGCAATGAGGAGTAGATTGTTTTGCATGGAGGGTGGTGGGTTATTGGAATGCATTGCCTGAGAGAGTGGTAAGTGCAGGGACAATGAATGCATTTAAGTCAAGGTACATTGAGCTGTGCATGTGAGAGTGGGACTCCTACAATGAGGCTTGTTACTCCATGGAGTTTGTTGATGATAATAATGAGAGGGACAGAGAGCAGTTTGCTTGAGTAATATAAGACTCAGACCTGGAACGTGACTAGCATAATAAGAAAGCCAAAATTGGAATACAAGAAGAGATTAGTCCTGCAATCAAAGGAATTCAATCAAAGAATTTTTTGCATTATGTGGCCAGTAGGAGGAGGAAGAATAGAAAACATTGTGGAAGAATAATATTGTTTATTGAAAAGAGACTCCAGTGACTGATGTAGAAGACATAGTGAAGTTGTTTAATATTGCTTTATTAGGCTATTTCCAGCTGGGCAAGATTTTCTTTACTTGAGTGATGGGGAGGTTTCAATGTTTCGAAATGTATGAGGATAGTATATTTTAAATAACGTAAGCTCTGAATGTCATTAATGCAGTAGAACTAGAAAAGAATTTGGCATGTGTTTTTTAGTAGAAAGTGCTAAGCAACTGACAGCTCCATCGACCTGACTTTTTTTGCTGGGAGTCCCAAGGAGGATGAGATAGTGCCTTTGCATTTAAGGATGATTGTAAAATGGAAGTGTCAATGTTCAGACCAGTTTATATTTCATCAGTAGTTGTTAAGATTTTGGATGAATTAGTGATGGATCACATATATCATTGGACAGATGAGGGTAATGTTATCTATGAGAGTCAGCATAGATTTGTTAAGGGAGATACTCTTATTTTAGTAATCTGTTTGCCTTTTGTAATAGTAATGAAGTACAAGGATTGATGAAGGAAAAGGCATATATTGCCTTTTTGATTTTACAATCTTTTTACAGGGTGCAACATGACATGAAGATATATACAATAACTTCTAGCATATGGGTTTAGATATCAGTTTAGTTGATTAGATGAGAGATTGGCTGTCAGATAAATACTAAGAGATGTGTACAAGGGAGTGGTGTCTTAGAAACATAAGGTCTTAATTATTATTATTATTATTATTATTATTACTACGGGCTACTCCAGGAGTCCTTAGACTCATCGAGGGAGGCCCTAAACATCATGTTCACACAGCTGTTCAACATTCTCACAGTATCTATCATACCTTGCCTTGAACTCGCTCACTGTCATAGCACCCACAACAGACTCTGGCAGCTTATTCCACTCATTTACCACTCTAAAAGTAAAGAACCCAGCTCTAACACCCCTGCTAACCATGCTCTTGCCCAGCTTCCATGGATGTCCCCTAGTTCTCCCACCACCAGTCCTGATCTCAAAAATATCATCTGAATTAATCCTATAGAATCCTTTTAGCAATTTGAATGTCTCAATCATATCTCCCCTTTTCCGCCTATCAACTAGTTTCTGCAACCCACAAATCTTCAACCTGTTCTCATATGGTTCATTCCATAGACCTGCTATCATCTTAGTCACTCGCCTCTGGATCCTCTCAACCTCCTCCCCATCAAGAAGGAACCGAGGTGACCAAATCTGGGCACAGTAGTCGAGATGAGGTCTTATCAGGGCTCGGTACAGAGGTACAATAACTTGTTTTTCTCTGCTCGTCAAGGTATTTTTCAACAACCAAGTGAGTTGATGAGCTGATTTAGCTACTTTCGCAATGTGCCCCCTAAACTTCATCTCCCTATCCACCAACACTCCCAAGTCCCTGGCCTCATCATTTGAGCCCTGTAAAACCTAACCCATAATTTGGGTTAGGTTTTACAGGGCTCAATACTAGTAGTTGTACTGCTTAACCTTTATATTAGTGACATTGATATAAGGCTAAGGAATGGGGATCACAGTTTAATTCAACTAAATCCTGAAATTATGGGATTCACTAATGAGAGGCTGCATACTCTATTGGTAGAATTATAATATATTAAGTGGAGGAGGAAGACTATAGCCTCCTATAGTTTTTGACAAAAAGTTATCGGAAAATTACTAAATACCTTGAATACAAAAATGTCTTCTTGTTCTGATGTCAGCTCCCCAATTATTCTCAGATATTGTGCTCCAGAGCTAACACCCATCCTGCATCAACTGTGCAAGCTACTATACATATCTGTTACTTATCCCAATGCATGGAAGCAATCTCATATCCATTCTATTCCAAAAAAAGGGAGAATAGAAGTCAACCATCAAACTACCCCATCACCTCAATCCTCTCCAAAATAATGGAGAAAGTCATCGATAGTCGACTCTTCCAGTACCTAGAGGCCAACCAATTAATAAGAGACCACCAGTACAGATTCTGCCATTCAAAAACCAGTTGACCTTGTAGTTTGCATCACTCTGCATTGGACACATACCAGGGAAAGGTTCAGAGAAACTTGTGCTGTCACAAACATTTCCAAAGTATCTGGCTATATATGGCATCGAGGCCTACTAAACAAATTGCTATCCTTCAGTCTCTCTGCCATCTATAATTAGGTAGCCAGATTTTTCTCTGTTCATTCTGTGTGAATGATGGTAGTTGGCTTCTTCTCTTTGAGCTTCATCACCAATGCTTGAGTGGTTCAAGGCATTGGTCTTATCACCTCTTTTTCTCCTGTTCATAAATGACCTATTCACAATAACCACTAATACCATCCATAGTTTTGCAGATGATAGTACTCTCTACTCATCCTACTCATTTGACAAACCATGTAGTAATCTTACATCCCAGGCTACACAATCTTCTACAACTAGTTCCATAAACATTGATCTACATACTATCCTAAAATGGGGTGAGGACAACTTTGTTATGTTCGATGCCATGAAAACACAGTCTTGTCTTTTCTTGTCTTTTGCCAAAGCCAAAATTCCAGATGAAGATCTGAGATGAAAGAATTGCCATAGAACTTTTAGTGAAAGACTTTTGACTAATTGTGAGATACAGAGCTTTTGTAAGTTCAAAACTTTTATATAATTTCTCTTATAGTTGTATTAGAAAGACTTTTAAGATATATGTTTAATGTTCAATAAGGTTAAGAAGTGTCCTTAAGAGAATCAATTGGCATGTTAGAAGTTTATATCAAATTTGTAAAGATAATTTAACAGAGAGATTTAGGTAATCTCTTTGCAAGTAAGCTTGGAGTTTAATAAGCAAAATTTGTAAACTGAGAGTAGATAACGTTTTGTGTTAAAGAAAGTATTTTAAAGTTGAAGGAAAAAGGTTCTAAATTTTGCTAAAGAGTATTTATAGAAGGATAGATAAAGCAATCTCCCTAATGTTTCAATTCGTGTACATTTCATAGTCGTGTAAATAAATGTTATTTGACTTTCTTGTAAACATAGCATGTAATAATATAAACAAGAGAGATTCTGACAGAGAGAAAGCACGCACAGCTACATTAGAATAACGGAGAATAAAGTATAAAGTAAAGAAAAGAGACATCACAAGTAATTAATAGAAATTACAAGTATACAAAGTTAAAATAATAATAAAATTTTACAATGTTGCAGTAATGACAGGATAGCAACAGTAGATTTATAACAGTATGCATCTCAATAGGCTACTGACAGTAGCGCAGCGTGGACTATTGTTTCATCTCTGTGTCGTGTTGCATAATAATTTCTTGTGGGTATAAAATAGAAATGGAATCAAAAATTTAAAAAAAAGTTATCTGGTGCACAAAATCATAAGTGTCATGCTGCAAAAGAAGCAGATATTAAGAAATATACTGGGGCTCTTAATAAATTTGTTAAAATATTAAAATATTCTGATGTAGATTGTAACCAACTCAATACATCAGAAATCAGAGTTGATGAACCGTGCACATCATCGAGTTTGAATGAAAGTACTATTACAACTATTGAACAAGATAACAAGACACAGGATTTACGTAAAAAACAGTTAGGAGAAGATTTAGTTGTAGTTGACCACAAAATTAACAAATTGTCAGTCTCTGTAAATTTTGAAGATCAGGTGAATGGGTAAATATTGATGAAAAATTACGAGTTGTTTTAATTGAAATGGGGCGTGTTCAAAAGAAAAATATAATACATCCCAGAGATACATATGGTCGTAAATTTGGCAACATATTATAATAGAAAAATGGAAAACGGGGAGCTAGTGCCAAGAACATGGCTCATTTATTCTGAAATTTTAAATTCTGTTTTTTGCTTTTGTTGCAAACTTTTCGCACCTACTGAATCAAGTAGTCTTGTAGAAGGTTATAACAATTGGAGAAATGCAAGTACAACTTTGCATAGACATGAGACTAGTTTAGCCCACATGAAAAATTTCTTAAAATGGAAGGAACTTGATAAAAATTTAAAAGACAAAACTACTATTGATTGCCAGACTCGAAGCATATATGAAATAGAAAAGAAACAGACGAGTGTTTTAGAACGCTTGATTGGAATTATAAAATTCCTTGGTAACCAAAATTTAGCTTTTTGCGGATCATCTGATAAATTATATGAAAGGAATAACGGCAATTTTTTAAAATTAGTCGAACTGTTTGCAAAGTTTGATCCCGTTAAATCATGTTGAAAGAGCCTTACAAGGAAACGATAGAGTACACTATTTGAGTAAAGACACTCAAAATGAAATATTGGAAACTTAAAGTAATGTAATGCAATCAGGGATACAATTTTATTATCAATCAAAAAAATCTAAATATTATTCCATAATTTTAGACTGCACACCTGATGCAAGTAAAACAGAACAAATGACCATTATTATTCACTTTGTTTCCTGTAACAATAGAATTGCCAAGATCAGGGAAAACTTTTTAGGTTTTGCAGATATATCATATTCCACAGGACATGGTTTATGTGCAACAATAGTGGAACAACTGGAAAAATGGAATATTCCCATTGAAGACATGTGAGGATTGAATATGAAAGGGAAAAAATATGTGCTCCAAAATTTGCTTTTTTTGAACAAAAATCCTTGAGCTTTTTACGTGCCATGTGCTGCTCATTGCTAAGGCTTTTGACAGGATACCCCATAGAACACTGTTACGCAAATTGGAGCAGATGGGAATGGATATTAAATTGGTGATATGGATAGGAGAATGGCTGAGGGAGAGATACCATAAGGTGGTGTATGGAGAAGCTGAGTCCAGAATGAGGCAGATGACCAGTGGTGTGCCTCAGGGCTCTGTGCTTGGGCCAATGTTGTTTAATTTGTATATAAATGATATAGGAAACGGCTTAAAGGGAGATATTCAGTTGTTTGCTGATGATGCAAAGTTGTGTAGTGCAATAAAAAATCAAGCTGATGTTGAAAGTTTGCAGGAGGATTTAAATAAGCTGGTAAAATGGGCAAAAGAAAATGGATGTCAGTTCAATGTGGAAAAGTGTAAAGTCATGCATTTTGGGATTAAAAGATTACCAGCTGTGTACTACATCGATGGAAAGGTACTCCAAGAGATTGATGAGGCTAGGGACTTAGGGGTATTGGTAGATAGGGAGATGAAGTTCAGAGGACACATTGCTAAGGTGTCCAAGATTGCACATAGGATTACTTGGTTGTTGAGGAACACACTGACATCCAGAGATAAAGAGGTTATTATTCCCCTTTATAAAGCATTGATACTTCCACATTTGGATTACTGTGCTCAGGTCTGGTCACCTGGATTCCTTGGAGATGAGGAGGCTGTGGAGAGGGTTCAGAGAAGAGTGACCAAGTTGGTGAGTGATATAAAAAATGCTCCTTACATTGAAAGATTGAGAGCTTGTGGATTGCAGAGATTGGTTGATAGGCGGAGAAGAGGGGATATGATAGAAACATTCAAATTACTAAAAGGTTTTTATAGGATTGATGCAGGGGAAATGTTTCAGCTGTGTGATAGTGATGGAAGAACAAGAGGTCATCTCTGGAAATTAAAGAAGAGTGTGGTTAACAAAGGTGTCAGAACAAGGTTTTTTGCCTGGTGGGTGGTGAATGAGTGGAATTCATTGCCTGACTTAGTTGTGAGCTCTTTGTCTGTAAATGAATTCAAGAAGAGATATGACAGATATTGTTTTGCTAGTTTGGGTCTCCCGCGATGAGTCTACTGACTCCATGGAGATACCTGTAATAATAATAATAATAATAATAATAATAATTAATAATAATAATAATACTCTAAATTTAATAATTAACGATGCAGCCAAAGTGAATGCAGTCACAATTAGTTTCTTTGCAATTATTCAAGAAATGTACAATTATTTTCATTCTTACAAATGTTGGGCAATCCTTTTAAAGTTCGTAAAAAATTTAACATTGAAACAGCCATCAGAAACGCGATGGGAAAGTAAAATTAATGCAATCCGCCCTCTATGATATCAGTTAGGAGAAATTTATGATGCACTTTTTGAAAATTTAAATAATGAAAATTTTAATAAAGAAACTCAGCATGAAGCACAAACATTATGTGCTAAAATGAAGGACTACAAATTTATTTGTTCTCTTATAATTTGGCATGATTTACTTAACAGAATAAAGCCTGTGAGTAAAATACTTCAAGGCAAAAATATGAACATTACACTTGCTTTAGAATCTATCGCAAACTGAAAAAATATTCTTACAAGAGTATCGATCAGATACAAATTTTAAAGAAGTTCTAAAAATGGCAAAAGAACTGAGCGAAGAGGTGGATGGAGAACAAGAATTTAAAACTGGTACGGAAGTTCGACGATGAAAGAAGACACGACAATTGGACTACGAGCATCATGACGAAAGGCCACAATCGCCAGAAGATAAATTTATAATGAATGTGTTTTATACACTTCTAGACGTTGCAATGTGTTCGTTAATAGAACATTTTGAACAACTAAAAACATATTATGATAATTTTAATTTCTTGTATAGATTACTACAAATTAATAACGAAGATTTACAAAAAAATTGTAATGATTTAGAGATTCTCTTGATGGATGGCAACAATAAAGACATAAATGCAATAGAACTATATGACGAGTTATGTGCTTTCCGGGATATTTTTCGAAAGGATAATTTAAATATTCAAAACCCTTTTGATATTCTTAATTTTATTGTGTCCAATAATTTATCTTTCCCTAACTTTTCAATTGCTTTAAGAATACTATTAACCTTAACTGTTAGTGTAGCGTGCGGTGAACATTCCTTTTCCAAGTTGAAATTGATTAAAACCTACTTAAGAACAAGTATGTCACAAAAAAGGCTTGTTAGTTTGGCATTAATAGCTATTGAAATGATGTATGTGCGGAATTAGATGTTAAGACCATTATTTCTAATTTGGTGAATATGAAATCAAGAACCCTAAAATTTTAATTAAAAAGTTTCAAGTATATTTATGTAATTTAATTTATTTTTCTGTTATTCTGTAAAGATGTTATTTTTTGAATACTTATATTAATATTAATAAAATGTTCTAATTATTATTTCTGAATTCTTTTCTTATTTTTTCATCTATTTTTTTTTATCCACTTATAAAAATTATTAAAAAATTTTTACAACTTACTGAGAATTTAGTAAAATGCAAGAATTTTTTAAACTTTAGTTCAAATAAATTTGAACTTTAATTAAAATTCATTTTAATTTTATCAAAATTTGCCTTAACTTTTGAGAATTTTTTGAATATTTGGATTTTTAATGATTATCCTACCTAGTCAATACCCCCGGTTCGTTACATTTAGCAAACCAACGTATGGCTGTTCTGTCAAAATTTATTTAAGAAATTTCAAATAATTTAAATTTTTATTATAGTAAAAGAACCACACACGCCTGGATCATTACAGGATCACTTAGATAGACATTGCATGCAGGCAGCAAAGACCCTAGTGTCGGGGCTCTGGATGTAATACTAATGTTTCAGTGGTCAGAACTTATATCTTTACTGTGTGAGTTGCCAAAAAAGGTGCACAAATACAATTACTGAAATAAGAGCCAACAGGCTTCACTTCGGCGAAGTAAAATTATTCAAAATTAAGTGGATATTGAATACCACATTATTTCTTAGTCGAATAAAAAACTGAAAGATAGCAAATCTAATCTGAGTTTCATGCCGATTATAGAGAACTATATAAAAATTGGCGAGTCCAAGCGTAAGCCAATACCTGGTAGTGCAATGCTATAGTAAAGGTGGAGTAATATAGTTTTCTATATTCGGCATGAAACTCTTAGATTAGATTTCCTATCTTTCAGTTTCTTATTCGGTTAAGAAATAATGTGGTATTCAATATCCACTTAATTTTGAATAATTTTACTTCGCCAAAGTGAAGCCTGTTGGCTCTTATTTCAGTAATTGTATTTGTGCACCTTTTTTGGCAATGCATACAGTAAAGATATAAGTTCTGACCACTGAAACCCTAGTGTTTCATCTAGGTCTACCTACTCACTGATGCGACCTCAAAAAAGGTCGAAACCAGTCTGGGTAGTGACACCTTCTCTGTAGAACAGTAATACATCTCCTAGGAGCTGTGTTTTGCATTATGGGAAAATACTAAGAACAGTGATCGGAGCTTACTCCACCTTTATTACAAGTTGCCCTAGCATTGCACTACCAGATGTTGGCTTATGCTTGGACTCGCCGATCTTTATATAGTTTTCTATATTCGGCATGAAACTCTTAGATTAGATTTCCTATCTTTCAGTTTCTTATTCAGCTAAGAAATAATGTGGTATTCAATATCCACTTAATTTTGAATAATCACATCCATGCTAATCTGGTAATTACCCCTTACCAAGTTGTACATCTCAATCACATCTCACCTCTGTAATTTGCATTCTCTCAATCTGTCTTCATATTCTGGAAATCAGAAACCAACTTAGTCAATTGTCACTGGACCCTCTCCAACATCTCATCGTTCTTTTCAAAACTTGGCAAGCAAATCTCTTCATAGTAATCAGTATGTAGCATGATTAAAGTCTAGTACAATGGAATCAAAACATCCTTACGCCTACATGTCACTGTTCTCTGCATTCCCATAATCCTCTGTTAATCCTCTGTCATCTTCACAATTTTAGCACAATATTCATGATTATTATATTCATGATGATTAAGTCTCTATTCACAAAAATCCCAAAATTCTTCATCTCCTCCACCTCCACCAAAATATCCCATCAATGCTATATGAGGGGAGTGTCTAGAAAGTTCTGATAAACACCTAGAACAAAAATTAATTCATTATGTCTTCTTATATATATTTATAAGTTCTTTCTTGTGGTTATAACCATTGTTTTAATATCATTTTTGTTCTAGGTGTTTATCAGAAATTTCTAGACACTCCCCCTCTTGTACTCTGCATTCCATCTTTGCTTTCCAAATTTTAAAACCTTACGCTTTGCAACATTAAACTGCCATCCCATACACTCAGCTATTCAGACAGTCTATTTAGGTCTTTTTTCAAAGCTACATCTGCTCTATAGTTGTTGTTAACATTTGCTCTTCTACAACATCTGATATACAGTTGTTTGCATCATCTGCAAATAACACCATTTAAGCCATTTCCAATGTCATTTACATGCAAATTAAACCAAACTAAACAACAATGGCCCCAGAACAGACCCTCGGGATATGCCACTTACTAGTGACCTTCCTCTTCTGTGATATAACTCCTCCATACACAACCTGTGACACCTATCAGACAACTAATCTCCAATCCAATGCACTAATCTACTATCCAATCCCATCTGTTCCATTTTAACTACTAGTTTGTCATGTAGTAATCTATCAAAACCTTTACAAAATCTAAACATACTACTGTATATGCATTCCCCTTGTCCAATGTATTTGTCACCTTGTTATAATAAGTAAGCAGATTGCTAAAACATGATCTTCTTTTAACAAATCAAAAGCTGCCCATTAAAGAGAATTCTACTGGTGTCCACTCAGTTCTGAATCCTTGTCATCACTAGTTTCTTGAACACCTCGATGACAACTCTAGACAAGCAGATTGACCTATAATTCGAAGCTTTAGTCTCATCACCTCCTTTATGAAGTGTAATGATTTTGCCATATATTTAATTCCTTAGCGACCTGGGTTAATCTAAGACTCGTGTCTTAAAATATAGGTTAAAGCTGTTGTTAACAACCTGGAACATTCCCTCAAGACATGGGGTGATACATCATCAAGTCCCATGGCCTTGTTGTCATTAAGTTTACTCAATTCCTCATATACCACCTACTCACTCACCATCAGTGTCCCCCCCTTCCCACTGTTCTCAATTTCTACATTATGTTACAATCATAATGATGGAATACTTTAATGAACTGCTCATTTATCTTTTCTACTATATTCTCCTCAGTTTTCATCATTCTCCCATTACCACTGACCAACATCATACTCCCATAATCATTCTTCGTTCTACTTGCCACATATCGAAAAAACTCCCTAGGATTATTGTTAGCATTATTTGCTAACTGCTGCTCATATTGCACTTTTGCTATTCTTACTAAGTGAGTCACTTTCTTTGCTTGTTCTTTGTACTCCTCATGTAACTAATTATCTCCACTCATCTTGGGCCCTCCACACTGCCTTTTTCTTCCAGATTGCATGCTTCACCTCTTCAGTCATCTGTTTTATCCCTATATTATTTAATTTCACGAGCTTTAGATACACTCAGTCATTGCCTCTGACAGATAATTCCAGATAAGTAGAGACCAAACACCTGATTTGCTTTCCGTGGAATTCCTCATTCCATGCAGAGGCAGCTTGCAGTGATCTCTTGAGATTGTATAATCATCTGCTTTATAGTTCCACATGTAATGCATTTTCACAAAAGTCCTGATATGGCTTACAACCACCCAAGCGATCACTTCACAGTCACTTTCACCAACCGGAGGAAGATATGATATATGAAGATATGATACTTCATTTACAACGTATCTTCTGATGAGATAATCAAATCCATGACTTTCAATCCACGTATGGACTCTGTTAAATATTGCTTAAGGCAGTTATTCCTTATAAACTGAAGAAATTTATTCTCTTTAGTTCCTGATGCTATCTCTTCATTCCAGTCTATGTT
The DNA here is from genome assembly GCF_054136105.1 of Typopeltis vanoorti. Lineage (NCBI taxonomy): Eukaryota > Metazoa > Arthropoda > Arachnida > Uropygi > Thelyphonidae > Typopeltis > Typopeltis vanoorti. The sequence goes on along the minus strand of NC_143570.1, from coordinate 63,785,921 downwards.
ACCATAATTGAAATCACCCTTTTCTTAATAGCTAGACTAATTTGTCTAAACATTTCATTCTCAATGACTTCCAGGTCTACAGCAACGCCCTACTAAGCATTTCATCCTGTCCAACTCTACTTCATACCATACTGGTTCAAACCTACTCTCAGTATTTCATAAATTATATATTTAGTTTAATCTTTTATCCAAGTATAAGCAAACACAGCTTGCGCCTGAAGTGTCTTCAGGACTGGGACAACTCGTGGCAAAGGTGGACTGAGTTCCGATCTTTCCTTAATATCCCATAATGAAAAGCACATCTGCTTGCGGACATGTATATTGCTATGCATTATGGGAAGGGTCAATACCCAGACCGGTTTTGACGTTTATTGAGGTCTCTTCAGTGGGAACCAGACCCAGAGGTGATACCAAGGTTGAAGCAATGCAGAACTCATATTTCGCAAGTTGCCAAAGTTCTGCATTGCTTCAACCTTGGTATAACCTCTCGGTCTGGCTCCGATTGAAGAGACCTCAATAAAGGTCAAAACCGGTCTGGGTTTCCTTACCTACCACCCTGTAATCTTTCACTCTCCATAACAACATCATGACATCCTTCCCATAATGCATAGCATTATACATGTCTGCAAGGAGATGTGCTTTGCACTATGGGATACTAAGGAAAGTGATGAAAACTTGGTCCACCTTTGCCATGGGTTGCCCCTGTCCTGAAGATACTACAGGTGCAAACTGTGATTGCTTACACTTGGATAAAGAATTAAACTAAATATATAATTTATAGTCTAACAAAGTGGAAAAAAAAACTTCCAACTTTCAAATGTCAGTATTCCCTCCTTGCTTCTCCACTCTAGATGGGCACAGCTTTTCTGCCCTCATCAATAACACTCCTCCTTCCCTTTTGATTTGTCTGTCTTTGCAAAAGACTACATATCCCTCCATCTATATTCCTGTTAGAATGTCATCCTTGTTCAACCATGTCTCACTTATACCAACAATTTTTGGTGAACGAACTTTATCAATGCTACAGTTTTATTCCCCTTGTTTCAAATACTTCTAATATCTGTAAACATATACACTAGCGCATTTCTGTCTCTACACTCTGCCCTGTCCATTCCTGTTTATCAACATTGATATTACACCCATTCCCAGACCTAAATCTCACCCCAAAATCCTCAACTGTCTTAGTCCTTTCTAGCACACTCACACACCTCCTCCTGAAAACATCATCTACACATTTCATGCAGTGTTCCCTAGTCTATCCTGCTCCCCCATTTCCCTGTCCACTCTGTGTTCCTTTGCTCTTATTCACTGCACTTGATCCATTCACCTCTCCATGCACAAACTTGCCTGCCTTACTCCCCTGCTCTTCCACAATACCTCTTGCTTCCTCAAGTCTTACATTCACTTCAGTAATTCTCTCTTCTAGCAAGTTTCTCCAACTGACTGACACCAAATCCTTTCAAATGTAAACCATCTTTTTTATACAGCTCTGTCTGCCCCTCAAACTCATCCCACACATTCACGAAATGAACTACTTTCTCCTTACACAACTCCACTAGCATTCCATTTATTATCGTCACTTCCCTTTTCAACTCATCACTATCATACATAGGCAACAAACTGACTGCCATACCCACCACCCTGTAATCTTTCACTCTCCTTAACAACATCATGACATCCCTTCTTACATTATTCTTGTTACCAGTCAAATCATTTGTGCCAACTACTAATACCAACCCTTTTACTTGTGTACTCCTCTTATCCAATGCTTCAACCACCTGCTCACTCTACCTCCTGGACACAGACCCTGTACACCTTTTCATTCACCGCACTTCTTACATCGTTTTTGGCTGACAGAAGATGATATAGTAAGTGGGATTGAATGTGAGGGGTATGGTGTGTTCAGGAGTGACAGGGAGAATAAAATGGGGGAGGAGTGTTATTGATGATAGCTGATGAGCTACAGCCAAGGAGAACAGAAGTAGAACTGCAGGATAGAGAAAAGAGCACATTTGAAGCTATTTCATGTGAGAAATAGCCTCAAATGTGAGATTGAAACTAGCAGAACAAAATATACAGTTGGGTGCTGCTATAGACCAGCTGATGGAATAGATGGTGGAGATAGTATTCATAAGCAAATAGAAGAAATGAGTGGAAGGAGGGTAATTATTATGGGAGATTTCAACTATGGTAACATTGATTGGAAGGAGGAGAGGACACATGGGAGTAAGGAATTGGATTTTATATGGTTATTAAGGGATAACTATCTGCGACAGCATGTAATGGAAAATACTAGTGGTCAGACAGTGCTTAACCTAGTAATTGCATCTGAGAAATTGGCTGTAATGAATATGACCACTTTGCCACCAATTGGTGAGAGTGAAAACAGAGTCTTGACTTAGGAGGTGGCTAAAGGTGTGGAATTTACAATTAAGATCGGGTACATGTGGAATTATTGGGCTGGTAAGTATGATAAGCTTAGGGGTTTGATTGGTTCAGTGCCATGGCATGTAAAACTGCAAGGGCTAGATGTTGATAGTGCATGGGAGGCAGTTAAAAAGTGTTTGCATGAGGCAATGGCTGACTGTATACCTAAAGTCCGAATAATAAATCAAGTAGGGATTAAATGGATGAATAACACCATTAAGCTTGAGCTGCAAAAAAAGAAACAACTATGGAGGGAATTCAAGGAGAAAGGTGACCAGCAGGCACATGAACAGTATAAAGCGCAGGCTGGAAGGGTAACGTGTGGTAAGAAAAGCAAAAACGGATAATGAAAGAACATTAGCCATGCAGGCTAAAGAGAATCCCCAACAGTTTTTTTCAATATGTTGCAAGTAAAAGAAAAAATGAATATGGCAGAATGATTTTAAAGAATGCAGATGGTAAGGAGGTAACCGAATCAGTTGATATAGTTGAATTACTGAGCGAGCACTTTGCAAGAGTATATCATCCAGGTGGTGACACTGCAGAAATGAATGAACCAATAGATTATATGGGAATTCTGGTGAATGAAGTGGAGGTGAATAGTCCATCAAAACCTCAATGTCAATACATCTGTGGGATTAGATGGTATACCAGCTGGTGTCATATGTGAAGCAGCTAAAGAATTGTCAGTGTCCTAGACCATTTTGTTTAATTTGAGTCTAGGGTCTGGGTTAGTCCCAAGGGGGTGGAAAGAGGGGAAAATGGTTCCACTGCATAAAGGAGGTTCCAAGACTGCTGTTGTAAATAACCAACGATTAGCATATCAGGAATCGTTGTCAAGGTCTTGGAGAAAGTAGTCAAGAGAAAAATACACAATTGGATAGATGAAAATGGGATACTGTATGGGGGACAACATGGTTTTGTGAAGGGTAGATCATACCACAGTAACTTGCTCACGTTTTATAACACAGTGACAGCTGAACTGGATAAGGGTAATGGGTTTACAGTGATTCTACTGGACCTTGCTAAGGCCTTTGACTGGATACCACATGGAATTCTAATCCGTAAACTGCAGCATATGGAGATGGATATAGGGTTGGAGAGATGGATAGGAGAGTGGTTGATGGAGAGATATCAGAGAGTAGTTTATTCAGGAGTAGACTCCAAAAGACAGCCTGTGACTAGTGGTGTGCCGCAGGGTTCTGTTCTTGAACCGTTACTTTTCAATTTGTTCATTAATGATATAGGAAAGAATCTGAGAGGAACTGTTCATTTGTTTGCTGATGATGCAAAGTTGGGTAGAGTAATAGTGAGCGCACAGGATGTCAAAATTTTGCAAGATGATTTGGATAGTTTGGAGGACTGGGCTAAGGAAAATGAATGTCAATTTAATGTGGCAAAGTGTAAGGTTATGCATTTTGGGGTGAAAAGATTAGCAGCAATATATCACATTGGTGGAACTGTACTAAAGGAGATTGATGAGGCCAGGGATTTGGGAGTGTTGGTGGATAGGGAATTGAAGTTTAGGGAGCACATCGCAAAAGTGGCTAAATCAGCTCATCAAATCACTTGATTGCGGAAAAATACTTTAACAAGCAGAAACAAACAAGTTATTGTTCCTCTGTATCGAGCCTTGATAAGACCCGATCTAGACTACTGTGCCCAGATATGGGCAGCAGGGTTTCTTCTTGATGGGGAGGAGGTGGAGAGGATCCAGAGATGAATGACCAAGATGATAACAGGTCTATGGAATGAACCTTATGAGAACAGGTTGAAGATTTGTGGGTTGCAGAAATTGGTTGATAGGTGGAAAAGGGGTGATATGATTGAGACATTCAAATTACTGAAGGGTTTCTATAAGATTAATTCAGAGAATATTTTTCACAACAGGACTGGTGGTGGGAGAACTAGGGGCCATACATGGAAGTTGAGCAAGAATGTGGTTAGCAAGGGTGTTAGAGCTAGGTTTTTACTTGGAGAGTGGTGAATGAGTGGAATAAGCTGCCAGAGTATGTTGTGGGTGCCATGACTGTGAATGAGTTCAAGGCGAGGTATGATAGATACTGTGTGAATGTCGAATAGTTATTCTCGACATTATGTTAAGGCCTCCATCAATGAGTTTGTTGACTCCCTGCAGTTGCCCATAACAATAATAGTAATAATAATAATACTTTTTTCATAACCTGCATTTCAGCTACAGTTACTGTTTGAGATTTCATTAGTGATTTACTTTATACCAAATTGAGTTTATTTTTCACTTGAGGTGCATACAACTTTCCATTGCTACTAAAATATATTTCTTCACTAGCTCACATGCACTCATGATATTTCTTCTTTCCAATTCTTCCATCCCTGGGAGAATGTGTGGGATGAAAAACCAGTGTTTCCAAGAGGGGAAATCCTGCCACCTATGTATGACATCAGCTAACTCACAATTAATCAAAAAGCCCTGATTAAAGTTCTTCACATCATAGATGGGATTTGAACACGCAGCTTTCAAACTAAAGGGCGTCATCAAAACTGACTACGCTATGGAGGCTCTCGTATAATTTCTAATTTATGATAATTTCAACAAATGTACATACAAAAATTTATAATTTCTCATACTAATAATTTCTGTAAATATATATCCATATATTTATAATAATTTCTTACATATAATAATTTCAGTAAATGTAGACACATACCTCCAAGCAAAAGCCTTCATTTTCCTGGAGATCTAGAGGATGCAAAATTTCAGCATCTCCATCAATTCCTTCTGAACTTAGTGGATTATATTCATTAATCCAGCGAGACCAATAATCACAGGGATAAAGAGCAGTTAGTTCTGTTTTATGTGTAAAAGATGTTGGTGCAGTAGATGTAATGGTTTCTAGAAATATACCAAGTTTAGTTTTTTTAAATTCCTTACTAATATACATAAGTTAAAAAGCCTATAATCAATATTTTTTTGATTAATTAATTATTGTATTATTATTACTATTATTCAGAACATCTATGATGTCATGAGATTCATCACCAGAGGTTCACTTTAGCTAATACAATCTGTCACACAACCTTATAAATTAATTTTACATAATTTACATCTGAAATTCCATGCTCCTACCTTTCTACATGCAAAAAAGGCCTACTTCTCATTACCATACTGCTCCCTTATGCAATTTCCAGGGATGGATCTTTATACCTGCCTCTTCCACTTGTTCTATCATAAGAAAACTATCTGCAGTGTCTATCCAGCAAATACTTCTCAACAGATGTCTCATTCATATTGGTTATCTAATTACACCAAAGTACATAATTTTACATTTATTTCTGATTGCCATTTTCACATGCCCACAATTCAAGCTTATTCAAATCATTCTGCAAGTATTGCCTGTCAGTTGCATTCTTAATTATTATTATTATTATTATTATTATTTCCCAAGACCTCATGGAGTCAAAGACTGATCTGGGAGATCCTTTTATCACACACACACATCTCATCATACTGTGTCTAAAACACACTCAAACTCCTTGCAGACACCACACTCTCAGGCAAGGCATTCCAATCATTTACAACTCTGCATGAAAAAAACCTGCCTCTCACACCCTCTTTACACAGTTTCCAGGGATGACCTCTGGTTCTCCTGTGATCTCCCACTATTCTCTGTAGAACTTCTCCACCATTGATCTTATAACAACCTCTTACCAACTTGTAGGTCTCTATCACATCTCCCCTCTTCCTCCTGTCCACCAGACTCTGCAAATTACATCTTTTCAATCTTTCCTCATACTCGACATTCCAGAGGTCAGAAACTACCTTAGTCAGTCGCCTTTGGACCCTTTCCTACATCTCTTCATCATTCTGAAAACCAGGTGACCAAATCTGGTCACAATAGTCCATGTGTGGACTAATAAAAGCCTTATACAATGGAACAAGAATCTCCCTACTTCTACACATCAGTGTCCTCCGCATCATTCCCAGAAGTCTTTGTGTTGTCTTCAAAATTTTGGCAACGTGTCCCCTAAATTTTAGATCCTTATCCACTATCACCCCCAGATCTCTTATTTTCTCTACCTCCAACAATATATTCTCACCAAGCATAAATTCTGCATCCCATCTTTGTTTTCCAAATTTTAAAACCTTTTCATTTATTTCATTTATTATTTCTTTATCCCTGCTCTGGAGAGTATAAGCATATTTTTATCGTAAGTCAATTTCTTCTCATGTCGGGTCCAAAATAAATGGCTGACGGATAGTGGACCGGTTATTTCCGACTGCTACAAGTCTTCAAGATTCTCTGACTAAATTGAATAGCTGTTGTAATAGATATGGTATGATGGTCAGCAATAAAAAGACAAAGACAATGAAAATAGGCAGAATCATTGAAAATGTCAACTGTGTTGTGAATAGAGAACCTGTGGAACAAGTGAAACATTTCAGCTACTTAGGCATGATTTTTACTGAAGATGGTAAATTAAATATAGAAATAGACAACAGAATCAGCAAAGCTGGTATGGTAGGAAGTCAATTGAATAAATTCATATGGAATAAGAGAGAAATTAGTCGGAACACTAAATTAGCTGTATACAAGACAGTGTTCAAACCAGTTTTAACTTATGGATCTGAGAGCTGGGTCAGAAGTAAAACACTTGACCAAAGACTAGAGACCGCAGATATGAGAGTCCTGAGAAAGATCATAGGCGTGAACACATGGCATCAATGGTAATATCATATTAAAAACAAGGATATTAGGAAAGAACTTGACATTGTCAGCATCCAGGAATGCTGAGCTAATCTCAGGTGGAATATCACTTAAACAGAATGGGTGAAGAAAGATTAGCAAAACACGTGTTCTCTGCCAGGTTGGCAGCAAAATGACCCAGAGGAAGACCAATATATAGGTGGATTGATATGGTACAAAGTGCCTTAGACGATAGAAATATAAGATCTGATAATGTTGGAGTCTTGACATGCAACAGACTGATTTGGAGGAAAATTGTAGATAGGAAGTTACTAATGATTTAATTTTTTTCATGTAGTACTATCATATCCTGTACACCCCTTGAGGGTACATGGCAGGAATTTGATGATGATGATGATGATGTTGATAATTTCAGGTACATGTAACTTTTATGATAAGAAACTAGATTAGGGTATTATAAGAAAACAAAATAACCAAAAGCCAAAAAGGAAAACCAGAAAGAAGAACCAAGGGACGTAACACCTTGCAATCTCCATCTTTAAGCTCTTTGAAAGAATCTCCTTAAAAGAATTCCACCACTCATCGAAAGAGTACTCCCGATTGAACAAGCTTGCTTCAGACCAGGAAGAAGTTGCTGTGACCTGGCCCTGGTCACAGCACAGACTGAAGCAGGCTTCCAGAAGAAACTGAAATCTGGAGCCAATTTCTTTGACCTAACATCAGCTTATGACACAGTCTGCATCAGGGGCCTCCTTCTAAAGCTAGGAAATAAATATGGTGCAAAAAAAACTTTCCAGCTTTTTGATTCCATTCTCTCCAACAAAAAGATCCGGGTTCATATTCGCTGAAAAAAGTGCAGGCCTGATTCCTTCACAATGGTCTCTCACAGGGCTGTGTGTTATCCCCTTTACTTTTTAACATTTATGTGTACGACTTACCACATACCAGCTCAAGCAAGTATATGTACGCTGATGACCTAGTAATCCTACATCAATCGTCATCCTTTGCCAACCTGAAATCAACCTTGAACACAGACCTGAACATACTGGAAGAGTACTTCAAGCAGTGGTACTTGAAGCCAAATCCAACAAAAACTGTGTCCACAGTATTTCACCTGAAGAATGGTGAGGCAAATCGACACCTCAACCTTTCTTTCTGTGGAAAAATGGTACAACACGAGCCTCACCCGAAATGCCTTGGAGTGAGCCTGGACAGAAGCAAAATTAAAACGCGAAATAATGTCATTTCAATCAAATTTTTTTCAATTAATCATTATCAGTACATTACAGTTCATTGAAAACATTCAATACAATAAAATACGTACAGATTATTTTTCTTTCTTTTCTTTTTTTTTCTTTCATTTTTATTGTATAATGTATTAATAATAATAATACGGCATTTATTCATTTAACAATGAGTTATATATATTTACAATTTTGATTTTTTAGTATATTTAATCAATCAATCATTACTTACATTTCTGAGATGGATGAATAAAGAGATTAAGCATGCGATACAGAGAAAGAGGGCATTGTGGAGGGAGCATAAGAGAAGTGGAAATAACCAATTTCATGAGGTCTACAAAGACCAAGCAGGAAGGTGACTTGGTTGGTGAGGGTATTTACAGAGAGGTATGAACAGCAGTTGGCTAATGAAGCCAAAAAGAATCCTAGGGAGTTCTTTCGATATGCAGCCAACAAAAGAAAGACTAATTATGAAAGGATGACATTGATTGGAGAAAATGGTATAAAGACAGCTGATGCAGAATGTGTGGTGGAAATACTAAATGAGCAGTTCATAAAGATCTTTCAATCTTGTGAATGTGAATTCATGGAGGGATTGAGAACAGTTGATGATGAGGAGGAGAGACTGACTGTAGGTGAGCAGGAGGTGTATGGGAAGTTGAGTAAACTAGATGTTAATAAGGCTGTGGGAGTTGATAATATATCACCATATAATCTGAAAGAATTTGCCAGGGAGTTGACACCTACCTTGACATATTTTTTTAATATGAGTCTTGCACTCAGTGAAGTTCCTAAGGAATGAAAGGAGGGCAAGATTGTGCCACTTCATAAAGGAGGTGATAGAACTCACGCATCAAACTATAGGCCTATGTGTGTGTCAGGTGCTGTAGTTAAGTTGTTGGAGAAGCTTGTGAGAACTAGGATCCAGAGTGGGGTTGATAACAATGGTATTATCTTTGATAGACAGCATGGATTTGCTAAAGGGAGGTCATGTTTTAGTAATCTACTTACTTATTACAATAAAGTGACTGCTTCCTTGGACAGAGGAAAAGGATACACAGTAATATACTTGGATTTCACAAAGGCTTTTGATAAAGTACCTCATGATAGGTTGACAGTCAAACTAGAGCAGATGGGGTTGGATATTAGATTGGTGCCTTGGATTGGAGACTGGCTATCTGATAGGTATCAACAAGTTGTGTATGAAGGAGTGATATCCAGGAAAAGGAAAAGTCACTACTGGAGTGCTCAGGGGTGTGTTTTAGGTCCATTACTGTTTAACTTTTATATTAATGATATTGGTGAAGATTTGGATGGAGATATTCAGTTGTTTGCAGATGATGAAAGTTGGGACAAACCATGAAGAGTAGTGAAGATGTTGTGGTCTTACAGGAAGACTTGAATAGATTGAGTGATTGGGCACGGAAATGGGGATGTGAGTTCAATTTTGCAAAATGTAAGGTTTTAAAATTTGGAAAACAAAGATGGGATGCAGAATTTATTCTTGGTGAGGATATATTGTTGGAGGTGGAAGAAATAAGAGATCTGGGGGTGATAGTGGATAAGGATCTGAAATTTAGGGGACACATCGGCAAAATTGTTAAGACAACACAAAGGCTTCTGGAATGATGCGGAGGTCACTGATGTGTAGAAGTAGGGATATTCTTGTTCCGTGTGACAAACTCTGGGCACATGGACTATTGTACCCAGATTTGATCACCTGGTTTTCAGAAGGATGAAGAGATGTTGGAAAGGGCCCAAAGGCGATTGACTAAGGTAGTTTCTGACCTCTGGAATGTCGAGTATGAGGAAAGATTGAGAGGATGTAATTTGTAGAGTCTGGTGGACAGGAAGAAGAGGGGAGATATGATAGACACCTACAAGTTGGTAAGGGGTTGTTATAAGATCAATGGTGGAGAAGTTCTACAGAAAATAGTGGGAGATCGGGAGAGAATCAGAGGTCATTTCTGGAAACTGTATAAAGAGGGTGTGAGTAGGGCAGTGAGAGGCTTTTTTCGTGCAGAGTTGTAAATAATTGGAATGCCTTGTCTGAGAGTGTGGTGTCTGCAAGGAGTTTGAATGTGTTCAAGGCATGGTATGATGAGCTGTGTGTGTGTGATAAAAGGACCTCCCAGATGAGTCTTTGACTCCATTAGGTCTTGGGATAATAATTATAATAATAATAATAATTTCAAGTCTTGCTGGAACAACCTGGGGTTGTGGTGCAGAAGTCCTTGGTTGTCTGCACATTCTCTGCAGCAGAATATTGTGCTCCTGTATGGGAAAGAAGTGCACACACTAACATTATAGACACCCAACTAAACTCTACCATGTGCACAATTAGTGGGACAGTGAGAAGCACCCGTCTCTCCTGGCTGCTTTGTCCTATCTAACATTGCTCTACCAAACATATGGAGAAGACAAGCCATGATTAAAGAAATTATTAAAGTAGTGAGCAACCCACTCCTGCCCCTGCACCAGACTCTCATTAATCCATCTGGTATTCACCTAAAATCTAGAAAGCCTCTCTGGTCCATGGATGAACTCTCTTCAGCTGCCCTACCATCAACAACTGACATGTGGAGAGAATACTGGTCCAACTATTCCCCAACAAATGGCTTCCTGGTAGAAGATCCCTGTGCTCTGCAGCCTGGTTTTGCTCTTCCTAGGAAGATTTGATCATCAATCAACAGGATCAGAACTAACTAACTAGGACAGACTAGAACTACCTACTACATAAATGGGGGCTGTTAGACCACCATTATTGTGATTGTTCTCCTGTGGCTCAGACGATTACTCATATTGTGTATGACTGCCCAAGGCAACAATTTCACAGTTGTGGCCTACAGGTCATCCATAAGGTGACAGATGAGGCCTTGGATTGGCTTTCCAGCCTGAACATTGACCTGTAGTTGTTATTACTTTTGCTTTTTTTTTTTTTTACAAAAGGAAGACTTGGAAAGCAGTTTGTGCTTTTTATGTAATGAACTTTTACATGTTAAGTTTTTCATCATTTGTTTCTGGATACTGTGATTGTACATTTCACTTGCCAGTTTCACAAAGCCATATGCATAAATAAATATGTAATAATAATTAAGAAAAAAAAAATATCTGACCTCGATGGAGTCAAAGACTAATTGTGAGAGGTATACACTATCACACACAAATCTTATGAAATCGTGCTTAAACTGATTCAGTGCGTCCACATTCGCAATGCACTCAGGCAATGCATTCCACTCATCAACCACTCTCCATGTAAAAAACCTACTCCTCACTCTTCTGCACACAACTTCCTTATACAGTTTCCAGGGATGAACTCTTTATCTACCCCTTCTATCATTCTATGAAAAATCTCTTTCATGTCAACCTGATAACAACCCTAACTAGCTTATATGTCTGAATTATATCCCCAATCTTCCTACTATTCACAAGGCTATGCAATTTACATTCTCTCAATCTGTCCTCATACTCCACATAACAAAGACCGCTTATGGTAACTTGGTGAAGCTTCTCTGGACCCTTTCCAACATATCCTCGTCACCATGAAAACCTGTTGAGCAGATCTGTGAACAACAATCTATGTGAGGCCTGATCAAGACTTTATACATGGGATCATAACCTCTTTATTTCTGCATGTCGGGATTCTCCACATCATTGTCATTATCCAATGTGATGTCTTCACAACTTATGCATTGTGGACCCTGAATTTAAGGTCTTTCTCTTCTCATCTCTCTTTCATCTCCTCTACCTCAATTAAAGTTTCCCCACAAAGTGCATACTTTGCATTCCATCATTACTTACCAAACTTCAAAATCCTACATTTTGCAACGGTGAACTGAGAGCTCCACTTACCTGTCTATACATGCAATCTATTCAAGTCCTCCTCTAAAACTAACATCTGCTTGACTCTGCATTGTTTTCCATAACTGTGTATCATATGCAAACAGCTGCATATCACCAGTTAACACATTTGCTGCCACACTACTTCGGCATAGTTTGTTCCCATATGCCAAGCAATTTCACTTCTTTAAGTTCAGAACGGGTAATCTCATTGCCGGTGGTAATCGACATATGAGTATACTCATAGTTGGCTTGTGAGGAGCATATACCATCTACAAGTATACACAGTTTTGCTGCTAGCTCCACACGGCAAGCATTTTAACTTCTTCAAGGTCAGTACGGGTAATCTTGTTGCCGGCGGTAAGCGTCATACGAGTATACTCGTAGCTGGCTTGTGGGGCTCATATACCTACTACGAGTATATTCGTAGTTGGCAGCGAACGTGTTAAACCCATCTCAATATCATTAATATACAAATTGAACAACAATGGTCCCAAAATTGATAACTGAGGCTCAAGACTAGTGACCTTCTTTCAGGATACTGCACCCACCCATATACAACCAACTTTCTAATACCTACCTGACATCCAGTTGTTGATCCAACTAAGAAGACTGTTATCCAATCTCATGCATTTCACTTTTATTTAACAACTTGTTATGTGAACTATATCACAAGTTTTTGCAAAATCTAAGCATTCCACTGTATATGCATCTCCCCCTTATCCAAGGAATTTCTCACATTGTTATAATACATAAGTAAATAAGTAAAACATGATCTCCCTTTAACAAACTCATGCTGGTATCCACAGAGTATACTGCTGGTATCAACCCATTTTTGCATCCTGCTTTTCAACAATCTCTCTAGTAACTTCGTCATACCTCCAGATATACAGATATACAAATATACAATTTATAGCTGTAGCCTTATCATCAACTTTATGCCGTGGAACAATTTTACCTTCTTTCCACAACCTTGGAACCTGTGCTGTTGTTAGACTCTTATTAAACAGGCATGCCGATGCTACTGCCAATTCCCTGGAACATTCCCTTAAGACACATATGTTATGTTATTAAATCCTATTACCTTATTGATATCAGTGTTATTTATTTCCTCCAATATCTTCTGCTCACTCACAATTAAGCCATCTTCTCCTATGTCCTCTACACTTAATTTCTCATGATTGCCTAAATACCTGAATAATGTCTTCTGCAGCAGTCACTATTCTACCATTTTCATCCATTAACATTGCCTCCCCATAATCACTCTTCCTTCTACTTACCACATATCATTTCTAATTATCATTATTCATCTTCTTCTGGATTTCATGCTTATGTTCCTCATTTATCCATTTTACACCTACCTTATTCAGCTTTTTGATATTTGGAATACATTCACACCTTAAAGCTGTTTTGAATTTCTTTGTCAGTTCCAAAGCAGCATTTATTTCCTTACTGCTCAAATCCTCATTCCATGCTCCAAGCTGTGTACTTGTACTTCCACATATATCCTTTCCTCACAGAAGTCTGCATATGGCTAGCCACAACCCAGGTGATCACTTCATGATCACTCTCACCAAATGGAGGAAAGTGAAAAACTCCACTCCCATAATTATATGCTCTGATGAAATGATCACATCTAAAACTCTCAATTCTCACATGTCCTCTTTTATATGCTGCCTGAGATAGTTGTTTCTAATGAACAAATGCTACTGTTCATTCCAATCTATACTGACATAATTAAAATCACCATAATAATTACCCTTCCATTGTTCACTAACTCAAGTTGTTTATATATTTCATCATCCTCTTCCACATTCCCTGGCCTATAGCAACTTCCTGTCAATTTCTACCTGTCTTATAACTGTCTCATAACCATTGCCACTATTCTATTTCACTCTATCATGTCTACCTCATGTGGACATAATTCCCTGTTATCATCAGCAGCACCCCCCCCTTCTTCTCATTTCTATTCTTGTGAAAACAACACTGTGCCATTCCTATTCCTGTTGGGGTATCATCTTCATTCAGCATATTTCACTTATTCCCTTAATTTGGAGTGAATAAACTCACTCAATGAAACCATTTTGTCTGCCTATTTTACGAGCTCTATTTTTTCAACATTTTGATTGTACCTAATTTTTTTTTAGGGTAATATGGAATGAACTTGCTTTCTGGATTTCTTTCCTAAACACTTGTAATAATAACCATCCAGCAATGTTTTTGTTGACAAGGACATCTAAGAATGGGATTTTTCCATTGTTTTCTGCTTCCAATGTGAATTTTATTCTCAGATGTCAGTTATTCATAAAATATAAAAATAATCCAGATCTTTGTGCATGCATCTCCAAAGGTATACAGAGAGTTCATCGAAAAACAGTTTACTGAAAGACAATTCATCGAAGGCAATTCAACGAACAACAATTCATCGAAAAAGCAATCTGCCGAATAAACAATTCATCGAAAATCAGTTTATCGAACAACAATTAATCGAAAAAGCAATTCATCGAAAGGCAATTCCCCAAAAAAGCAATTCACCGATAAGCAGTTAATCGAAAAGACAATTCATCAAAATGCAATTGATCGAAAAACAACAATTCATCGAAAATACAGTTCACCGAAAAATGAATTATAAGGCATGTGGACACGAAGATGTGTGTGCAATTTTTTTTTGGTTTGTTTTGGATTATTTTGAGAGGTATATATCTTTTTATTATCCTACTATTTATAACTACTATTTATCCTACTTCGTTCGGAAAGCGATTTTTTGGTGGGGATATACTGGTTGCAGTGAATAATATCCACTGAGGCAGATATAGTTGAGATGTTAGAAGAACATTTCATAAAGGGATTTCATCCTCATGAAATTTTTAGCTCATATTCTAACCATTGATGAAACATGGCTTCGTCACTATGACCCAGAGAACAAACAACAGTCAACGGAGTGGAGACACAAAGGTTCTCCATGGCCAAAGAAGTTTCGAACCAAACAGTCAGCAGGGAAAGTTCTTGCCATTGTCTTTTAGGATATGGATGGTGTAATCCTTACCTTACCTCAAGAAAGGTGAAACTGTTACAGCAGCTCTGAAGGAACTGAAGGAAAATCGGTTCGAAAAACTAAGCAGAGGCGTGTTGCTTTTGCAGGACAATGCACCTGCTTATGAAATCCAACAGACAATATATGACTTGGGATTTCAATATCTACCTCAAACACCATATTCACCAGGACTGGCCCCAGGGCCGGCCCTAGAAATTTTGTCGCCACGTGCAGTAGCATATTTTTCTGCCCTTCCCCTTAAAAAAACTCTTTAACTTAATTATGTATACACAAATATAAATATACGCAAAAGAAGAAATCCATCGGAATCAAATTAGGACTGCGCGGTGGCCACAAGCAGTGGGATACGCGCAGTCGCCATAATGTGGAGTTGCTCCATCATGTTGGAAAATGAGGCCCTACACATTCTCAATCTGGGGAAACACAAATTTCTCTAGCATATTTAGGTATGCCACTCTCATAATCATCTCCTCATGGAAAAAATGGCTCAACAATGCGATCATGCATGATCGTATTGTTGAGCCATATTTTCGAACCAACTCGAAAATTCCAAAACAGAAAAATCAACATTAAGAAACATCTCATCTCTGGAAAATGGAAGACTACAAAAAAACTTGGAGTGAATGTATAAAAAAAATGTCCTCCATCCTAAACTTATTTTCTACAAAACTGCAGAAAACCGAGAAGAGAAAAATTCTACAGCTCATTTAATGAAACTGCTGAAAAGGACTTCAGCATCCTACGTTTATCAAGGCTGTCAAGCGCCTTTATCAGGGCGTTTAACCTGAAGGTGAGTTAGGCTGTCTCATACGAGGATGGAAGGTTTTTCCTCTCTGAATCTTGGTTTTGTTTCTTGCCAAAAAACAAGCGAACCGAATTGGAAAAACACGCAGGGATTTAAGGCCAGTTGCTTCTTCCTTAATTCAAAACAACTCAATCCAATTCCAATTTCCTTTAGAACTGTGTTTTCTAACTGTGATCTGCCGACCACTGGCATCCTTCAAAAGTCAAATAAGACTTCCAACCACTGCTCATCTAAATATAACACCAGATGCGTATGCTTCTAAAAGGTTTACAGGTTTGTTTTTTAAGACTCTTTATTCATCATTCCTTATTTTATTATTTTCCTTTCCTAGAGAATATTTTAACCTTTTATTTATTTTTTAACAAACTGCACCGATCACCTCCTCAAAACCCAGAAATATATCCACACATATACTCTTCAGTATTTTTAGCCTATTCCTCCCCTTATTAACTGCAATTACTTGCTTTCAAGGTTATTCGGGAGATAAGTGCATGTGGCACTCCTGTCGTTGAGGAATAACAGAAACAGGAGTAAATAAGTGAAACATGATTGAAAAATCTTCAGGAATGAATTTTTTTCAAGTTTTCCAATATTTTTACTATGAATTCCTGTATATTTTATTATTATATTGTGAAAAATATTTACATCAAGGAATCAATTTATTATTATTATTAGTAGTAGTTGTAATATTAATGATTAATACCATTTTCCCTCATCTTCCTCAATATAATGATTGTTGGTATAGCAATGCTGCTTTACTAAGGAATAATTACAGAACAATATCGATTCTTATTGTTTTTCTTGTCCGATTTGCCTATTTCCAGGAGGAAAAGCCTAGTCATCTCAGTATTAGGCCTACTAACTTATGTTCAGTAAATTTATTTATTTATTACATTTATTAATGAAAAAATTTTATTTGGATTCTGTATTTGAAACTTTTACAAAAAAATGTCGAACCCTTCCAGTTTTCAGTTCAGCTATATTCGAGGCTACAAAGAATAGTGTCGAAATTATGTATACAATAACTCGCAGACTTAGCAGAATTCGCAGAAGTTTTCAGAACAAGAAGCTGAATCCACGGTTCAGTTTTAGTTCGTAATAGAGCACTTGTATCATGACATTTCCGTAAAGAAGTTCCTAAATGATATTAGCAATTTCGCTCTGGCTGGATGAAATTTAATGAAATTTTTAATTTCAATCGACTAGACTTATTGTGATAAAATTTGGTAGAACGAATTTCTTAGCCTATTCCACCCCTTATTAACTGTAATTACATGTTTTCGAGGTTATTCAGAAGATAAGTGCATGTGGTACTCCTGTCTTCTCTACAGATAAATCGCTACCTGTACAATGAAGCAGGATGTACACTTACATTAAATGCTCTAAAATGCAAGAAAATAATTATATCAGAAAATAAGACATCACTTAAATATGATGTCTGTATCATGAGTAACGTTCCGTATTGTTAGTGAAGATTTTTAAACAATACTTTGCAAGAAAAATGACTTTTCAATGAATTGTTTTTTCGATGAATTGCATTTTCGACGAATTGTTGTTCGATGAATTGTCATTCAAGAAATTGGTCATTCGATGAATTGCCTTTTCGACGAATTGCCATTCGTTAAATTGTCGTTCAGCGAATTGTTTATTCGGTGAATTGCTTTTTCGATGAATTGCTGTTCGATGAAATGCATTCGATGAATTGTCTTTTAATTAACTGTTTTTCGATGAATTTGCCTCTAACCATCTACAAATGATACAGATGTCATCCATATATATGAAGTGAGTATTGATTGTGAAATGTTTAGACAAATTAGTTCGGCAAGTAAAATGAATCCTAATGGGAGATTTTATTTATAGGAATGTGGATTGAAAAGAAGAAATAATGTATGATAACATGGAGAGTGAATCTGTTGAGTTTCTGGGGATAACTATCAAAAGCAGCATGTGATGAAAGTAACACAAGGTTTGTTAGTGTTAGATTTAGTGATATCATCACAGTATGTCATTGTGAATGAGGAATCAACACTGTCACCTGTTGATGAACATGATCATGAGGTATTGGTTTGGAAGGTGGTCATACATTAAAACATTTTTATCAAGTATGCCTCTATGTTCAACTACAAGGTGGGTGATTATCAGAAGCTCTGTAGTCAACTAGCATCAATACAGTGGGTTGAATAATTGTGTAGAAAAGATGTTGACAGTGCATGAGAAATGATAAGGCAGTATCTGACACAAGCAATGCATAACTGCATACCAATTACGCAAATAAATAGAGTAGGAGTGAGATGGATGAATGGTGAAATCAAGCAAGCAGTGTTACAAAAGAAATTGTTATGGAGGATGTACAAGACAGTTTGCAGATATTGGAAGTTTTTTCGCTTGGTTAGACTATAAATTATATATTTAGTTTAATCCTTTATCCAAGTGTAAGTAAACAAAGTTTGTGCCTGAAGTATCTTCAGGACTGGGGAAACTCATAGTACAGGTGGCATAAATTCTCATCACTTGCCTTAGTATCTCCTATAATGCAAAGCACATCTCCTTGCAGACATGTATAGTGCTATGCATTAAGGGAAGGGCTTGTTATGGAAATTATAAACTAGTTTCGACCTTTATTGAGGTGCTGTTTAAGTAAAGACCTCTCTAAAAATTAGGCCGTCTCCCAGACCACTCCTTAAGAGTGACCAAAGAACCGTTCAACTCAGTGTTGTTCCACTCAGTGACAGGCTCACCCCATCACCGAGAAGAACTTCTCAGCATAGGCTCTACACAGTGGCAGGCTCACCCCACCACAAGACAGCCATAATCTCAGTTGTGGCCCCACTCAGACATTTATAATGCTATACATTAAGGAAGGGGCCACTACCCAGGACTAGTTTCGACCTTTATTGAGGTCTAATCAGTGGGAGTCAGACCCAGTAGTGATGATAATGGTCCAGCTCCCACTGATGAGACCTCAATAAAGGTCTCATCAGTGACATCGAAACCAGTCGTTGTAGTGGTAAGGGTAGTGGCCCTTCCCTTAATGCATAGCATTATACATGTCTGCAAGGAGATGTGCTTTACATTATGGGAGATACTAAGGCAGTGATGAGAACTTATACCACCTTTACCACGAGTTGCCCCAGTCCTGAAGATACTTCGGGTGCAAACTTTGTTTGCTTACGCTTGGATAAAGGATTAAACTCAATATATAATTTATAGTCTAACCAAGTGAAAAAACTTCCAACATCTTTCTCTAATCCAGAGTAATTTAATAATAAGGTGTGACACCTTTTGGCAACTTGTATAGGTAAATATGACTTCTCCATTATTTCCACCTTGGTATAACCACCTCTGGGTCTGGCTCTCACTGATGAAACCCCTAAGGGTCAAACCGGTTGGAAACTTGGGTGATGGATAGCAAAGCTGTAGCTAATAAAGGTTTAACTGAGACTTGGCTGTTGCTGTTACCCAGGTACAGGGGTAACGGATGGCAATGCTGTAGCCCATGAAGTTAACTGAGGCAAGGCTGTTGCTGTTACCCCTCGGATGAAATATGAGCGATTCTTCTCGGTGGTAGGGTAAGCCTACTACTGGGTAGAACCAAATGCTAAGAGTTCTTCTCAGTGACAAGGTGAGCCTGTTACTGAGGGGAACAACACTGAGTTTTTGATTCTTTGGGTCACTCATTGTTGGGTCATCTGGGGGATCTCACCAGCTTTCGGAGAGGTAACCCTGCACTTAATACAGGGAAACTTGTCTGGGTAGTGGCACCCTTCCCTTAATGCATAGCATTATACATGTCAGCAAGGAGATGCGCTTTGCATTATAGACGATACTAAGGCAAGTGATGAGAACTTATACCATCTTTACCACGAGTTGTCCCAGTCCTAAAGATACTTCAGGCACAAACTTTGTTTGCTTATACTTGGATAAAGGATTAAACTAAATATATAATTTAACACGTTCGCTGCCAACTACGAGTATACTCGTAGTGGGTAAACCTGCTTCACAAGCCAGCTATGAGTATACTCGTATGACGCTTACCGCCGGGAACGAGATTATTGTAGTGACCTTGAAGAAGTGAAAATCCTTGGCTTGTGGGGCTAGCATCAAAACTGTGTATTCTCATAGACCGTATATGCTCTGTACAAGCCAACTACGAGTATACTCGTAGGACGTTTACCTCCGGTAACGAGATTATCGTTCTGACCTTGAAGAAGTAAAACTGCTCGGCGTAGGGGAACAGACCATGCCAAAGTAGCGTGGCAGCGAACGTGTTAAAGACAGTTTGCAGTGAACAGGTGAATGAAGAATATAAAGTGCAGGCTAGAAAAGTGCCAAACATGGTTAAAAAAGAAAAAGTACAATGTGAGAGCAGATTGGTCAGTCAGATATCAAAGCTAATCCAAGGGAATTTTTATGCTATGTGACAAGCAAGTAGAAATATAATTATGGCAAAGTTTTTTACCTTGGGTGTATTATATGTTAAAGATACCAAGAATACTTTTTAATCTTTTTCCCAAATAAGCAAAACAAAGTTTTGCTCGTGAAATGTATTCATGTCTTAGCTACTTGTATATTGAGGCTAATGACTTCATATCACTTGCCTTAGTATGTATCCCATAATGCAAAGCACCCCCCCCTTTTGGGCATGTATAATACAATGTATAATGGGAAGGGTCACTATCCAGACAGGCTTCGACCTTTATTGAGGTCTCATCAGTGGGAGCCAAGACTCAGGAGAGATATCCTGAGTCTGGCCTGCATGTCATATATCTCTCTCTCTCTCTCACACACACACACACACACACACACACACACACACACACACACATATATATATATATATATATATATATATATATATATGACAGTATAAAATTGGACAGTATAAAATTGGACTTCATGCTGTACAAGAGGCACGATGGCCAGGACATGGTTCGATCCACAATCAGGTGTACATGCTATACTATAGTGGTGACGATAGAGAACAAAAAGTACTTGGAACTGTGTTTTTAGTTTGTGATAAATTTTTGTGTAATATTTTAGATTTTAAACCTGTGAACAATCAGCTGTGCACTATTAGAGTTAAGGGACATCTTCAAAATGTGTCTATTGTGAACTTCATGTGCCTATGGAAGAGAGCTTGGAGGAAGCTAAAGATTGTTTCTACGAAGTGCTCGAGTGTACTTGTGCTAATCTACCATCCTATGATGTCCAGCTAGAAGTGGGAGATTTCAACGCGAAGCTGGGGAGAGAGCATGTGTGGTGCCCTTTCGTGGGTAGTGAGAGCCTACATGAGGAGTGCAATGATAATGCTTCTGACTTGCAAGGTTTGCCACCGTAAGGGATGCTTTGTAAAGAGCACTATGTTTGCACATAAAGACATCCACAAGCAGACCTGGAGATCGCCGGACAGTAGAACAGCTAACCAAATAGACCATGTACTAGTATATCGATGTCACCAGAGCTCCATCTCGGATGTGAGAAGTTTCAGAGGAGCAGATAGAGATAGTGAGCACTCTCTCTGGTAGCCTACAATTTCAGGTATAGAATTGCAGTTCAGAAGCCTACCATACGATCGGCATGGGACCTGGACAAGTTGAAAACATTGGAAGGCAAGCGGGCTTTCCAGTTAGAGTTGCAGAATCATTTTGGGGAGTTACAAGAGGAAGAGGATGATCCGGATGGGATGTGGGACACCATCAAAAATACGGTCATGTTAGCTGCCTCGAGAACTGTGGGAAAGAGAAAGGAGAGGAGAAAAGCATGGTTTAATAGTGAGTATGGAGAAGCTGTAGCAAAACGAAGGGATGTACTATTCAACTACCTAGCGGATAGGAAGAAAGCTACATATGAGAGGGTGAGAAGAGTGGTGAATATATGTCTACACAGGGAAAAGCGGAAGTATCTTAATGAGAAAGTGGCTAGTATAGAGAGAAATAGGGTGACAAATAATGGACGGGAGATGTACCAGATGATCAAAGCCATGCGAAGTGCCCAAAACACAAGCGGCAACCATAAGAGATGAGAGTGGAAATCTATTAACAAACTCAAAAGATGATCTCGCTTGGTGGCATAGACATTTTACGAATCTGCTGAATGTCAATGCTGGAACATCAATATCAGAGGACTATACTCCTTATTTATTGCTGCTCAACCATTTATTGAAGAGCTGACATTTAGTGAGATTACTCGTGCTATCCTCATGGCGAAAAATAACAAGGCTCCAGGAGTGGACTGCATACCAGCGGAGCTCCTGAAGAATGGTGGGACGTCCTGCTGGAGCAGCTGCACTGGCTCATGTTGATGATCTGGAAAGAAGAACGGCTGCCGGACGAGTGGAAGGAATCGCTGATCACCCCAGTATATAAAAAAGGAGATGAGGCTCGATGCAGCAACTATAGGGGCATCTCGCTGCTGTCAAATGACTACAAGGTGCTGTCTAACATCATGCTAATGCGCCTCACACTATATGCAGAAGAGTGCTTTGGTGACTATCAGATGGGATTCAGGAGGAACCGTTCTACAATAGACCAACTCTTCATGCTGCGGCAAGTTTTTGAAAAGTGCTGGGAATATAACCAGGAAGTTCTTAATATTTTCATAGACTTTTCTAAAGCTTATGACTCAATAATACGCCCAAAAATATGGCAGGTGTTAGAAGAGCTGGGAATTCTTTGAAAACTCTGAAAAATAGTGCAGGTGTGCATAGCTGGTACGAGAGCAAGAGTGAAAGCAGAAGGTAACCTGTCAGACCCATTTCAAGTACAGACCAGTGTGAAGCAGGGTGATGAGCTTTCTCTGATTCTCTTCAATCTAGTGTTGGAAAAAGTAATTAGAAACACACAGCAAGTGGCAGGTGGAGTCGACATGGGGGTGCAAGTTAGGATTCTTGGCTACATGGACGACCTGAACGTCATGGCACATCAATGGGATGAAGCAGTGGCATTGGTTACTGCTATTGAAGAAGCTGCAGAAGAAGTTGGCCTGAAGATAAATGCCAAGAAGACGAAATGCCTTTTTATGAGTCACCATGCTGCTCAAGATCCAGAGGAAGCTGCACAGTTTGAGAGGGTGAAGGTATTTGGGTACTTGGGTTCTTTTGTAACTGAAGACAACAAAGTCGAGGCTGATGTCCAGAGTCGGGTAAATGCTGTGAATGTGGCCTATTATCAGGTACGTCCCTTTTTCGCTTCACACTTGCTGTCTTGGACTACAAAGGTGGGACTATACAAAACTTTGATCAGGCCTGTTCTCCTCTACGATGCTGAAGCGTGGACTCTCACAGCGAGACAAGCCGATCACCTGAGAGTATTCAAAAAGAAGATGCTACGATGTATCTATGGAGGGGTCATGGAAGACAGAGTCTGGAGGAGGCAGTCCAATGCTGCCATACATGCTTTATACTTGGCCGATGTCTTGATGAAGCTGCAAGCCCAGCATCTTCAGTGGCTGGGGCATCTGTACCATATGGGCCCCAAAAGGACTGTGAGCCAAGTGTGGGAGGCCTGACCCTGATCAGGGAGGCTGCCGGAGAGACCAAGAAAGAGATGGGCGGATCAGGAGAAGGAAGACCTGCAGGCTGTCAGGCTGGAGACCAGAACGTGGCAGACAGTCGCAGAGGACCATGCCCAGTGGCAACGTGTGATGCTTCAGGCCAAAAGTCTCCCCCCCCCCTCCCCAGGCTGATAGCGCCTTGCTAATATAATGTAATATATATGTGATAGGAAGTCATTGGCCTCTATATACAAGTAGCTCAGGTGTGAATATATTTCATGTGCAAAACTTTGTTTTGCTTACTTGGGAAAGGGATTAAAACCAAATATAAAATTTCTTGGTATCTTTAGCGTATAATTATGGCACACTGATGCTGGTGGATAGCTATGGTAGGAAAGTAACCATAGTAAATAATATACTGGAATTATTTAACAAACATGTCATCAGTGTATATCATCATGGTCATGTGAATGATGCTGTGCAACATGTACAAGGGAGACAAGATTTAGGAGAATTAAAGGTGAAAAAATTGGAGGTGTATCAAGTGTTGCTCGGGTTAGATGGTAATAAGACTGCAAGAATGGATGACATCATCATGTATTTTTAAAGTTTATTCAAAAGAGTTAATCATGCCCTTGTGCTTGTTATGTAATGAGAGTCTTAAAGTGGATAAGGTTCCTGAGGTATGGAAAGAAGGCAAAATAATACCTTTCCACAAGCATGGTTTGAGAAGAGAAGTTTCCAATTATAGACCAGTCTCTATATCTGTAGTTTTGATCAAAGTTGGAAAAATTGGTTAGAAATAAAATACAGGACTGTGTTGATGAACAAAAGATTCTCTCTGGTGGTCAGCATGGGTTTGTCACTTGGAATGTCACTATATATGCTATATGCTTCATACAACTGATTATTATTATTATTAATTTTGTGCTCCACAGTTTCTTCTTCTTTCAGATTTCATGCTTAATCCCATCATTCAGCTAGTTGAAACCTACTGTATTCAGCCTTCACATTGGTACTACTGAATAGTTCTTGGTCAGTGCCTAAGCAGCATTTCTCTCCTTTCTGTTTCTCATTCTATTGTTCTTTCAATTTTTCATTCCATGCTATGACTTTGTCTCCTAAACTTTTCTAATCATTGGTTTTGTAGTTCCACATATATAATTTCCTCACAGAAGTCTTCATATGACTGGTCACCACCCCAGGTAATCATCTCATAATCATTGCTCTCCACAACTGGCATGAAATGTTACACCCCATTCACATCCATTAGATGTGGTCTCTTTAGTCAGATCTATATTACTATAATTAAAATCAAATTATGTTTGTCATTCCTTTGTTCATTGGCCAAAATTGCCTGTACATTTTTCATCATCTTCCAATTCAGTGACTTTATAGCAACATCCAACTCTTTTCCTATAAACTTTCACCTCACAGTATACCACTGCCACTATTTCTCCCTTAAGTAAGTTTGAGCACGGTTAGTAGTTAGAAGGGGACCAATTGTTTTCGATGCTGTTGGCACACTCTCCCTCGATGAGTCTTTGGACTCCCTGATAATAATAATAATAATAATAATAATAATTCCTTTGCTGTCATCAACAGCATTCCTTCCCATTATTCTTTTATTATTATTTAGTCTGGAGACTCATCACAGGAGACCCGAATCAACCATCATACACACACAAATCCTATCGTACCTCTCCTTGAATCCACTCACTGTCAGGGAACTCACAACCAATTTTGGCAATTCATTCCACTCACTCACCACTTTCCATGCAAAAAATCTGGTCTGCATACCCCCCCCCTCCCCACTAACCACATTCTTAGACAACTTCCACAGATGGCAATGTATATAGAGCGATGCCTCATAGTTCGTATTTAATTCGTGCCAGAAACCTGTTCGAACTATGAATCATCTGAATCAAGATTTTACGTAAGAAATAATGGAAAGTGAAATAATCTGTTCGGATATCCAAAAAATTTCAATACTTTTTTTTTATCTATTTTAGGTTTCTTAATGTTAATAACTTAGAAAAAATTAAACAAAATAATCTTATATTTATTTTATTAATTTTAATTATTACAAAATAAAAATAATAGTGAAGAATATTTTTTTTATATAAAAATCACAAAGACGAAAATAATACTCCCATTGTTAAGCGTCTTCTTTCTGCTTCTTAGCTGGAGTTCAGAATGCTGATTCACATTCTCTTTTTTCTGCAGAGAAGAATCTATCTAATGTTGTTTGGCGCTGACGAGTTTCTTTGATATTTTCAAAATAACCCAACATGTTGTCATTGAATAAGTTGATATTCCTTGTCACTACTCTCTTATTAGAATGCCATTTTTCCACAATAGCTTGTGTTCTAACCCAAACAGAGAACAATTCTTGAAGGTTGGCATTGGAAATGCATCCTTTAGCATCCTTCTCTTCC
Source organism: Typopeltis vanoorti (assembly GCF_054136105.1). Taxonomy (NCBI): domain Eukaryota; kingdom Metazoa; phylum Arthropoda; class Arachnida; order Uropygi; family Thelyphonidae; genus Typopeltis; species Typopeltis vanoorti. The sequence goes on along the minus strand of NC_143570.1, from coordinate 63,759,936 downwards.
ATAAAAATTTCTTTTTCCACTTCTTTTTGTTGTTGATCGTGAAGATGTTGAAGTTCTTCTGTGCTGAGTTCGGGTTTATGATCATCTACTAAATCTTCTACATCCTCATCACTTACCTCTAATCCCATTGCTTTACCCAAAGACACAATTTCATTTACAGAAGACTCTTTATCACAGCTTACTACTTCACTGACTGAAATGCAATCTGGCCAGAGTTTTTTCCAAGCAGAAATCATTGATTTAATAGAAACTTCTTTCCATGCCTTATCGACGATTATTAAGCAATGAAGAATGTTGTAATGCTCTTTCCAAAATTCTTTAAGAGTCAGTTCTGTGGCATTGGTTATTTCAAAGCACTTTTGAAACATAGCCTTAATATACAGTTTTTTGAAGTTTGAAATCACTTGCTGGTCCACAAGTTGTATGATAGAAGTGGTATTGGGCAGCAAAAACTTTATCTTGATGAAACTGAATTCACCAACTAAATCCTCCTCTAAATTTGGGGGGATGAGCAGGAGTATTGTCCATCACTAGAGGAGCTTTTAATGGTGGATTTTTTTTCAGTAAGATAAGCTTTTACATTGGGAGAAAATTCTTGATAAATCCACTCAGTGAAAAACTCTCTAGTAACCCACGCTTTCGTGTTGGCCCTCCACATAACACCGAATTTGCTCTTTATGATATTGTTCTTTTTAAAAATGCGTGGATTTTCAGAATGATAAATGAGCAAAGACTTTATCTTACAGTTTCCACTAGCATTACCATAAAGCAGCAAAGTAATTCTATCTTTCATAGGTTAATATCCCTGTGTCATCTTTTCTTTTTTTGTGATAGAGGTCCTTTTGGGCATTTTTTTCCAAAAAAGGCCTGTTTCATCACAATTAAAAACCCGTTGAGATACAAATCCCTCACTATTCATGTATTCCTTAAAGGTTTTTACAAATTTGTCCACTTCTTCTACATCAGTTCACTATACAGATGTTTGGCTTTCTCACAAATAATTCTCTCAGTAATAACGTCACCATGTAATTGCTTCTCATTTATCCACACTAAAAGGAGTTTTTTCATCTCTTCAATAACATGTGATCTCCTGGAGGTCAATATTGTCACACCTTTAGCCACATTTGCTGCTTTTATTGCCTCCTTATTCTTAAGAATGCTACTTATCGTTGACTTTGACATTTTAAACATTGTCGCCAGATCCGTCAAACGTGTACTGCTTTCGTGTTTCATGATAATTTATTTTTTCATCTCAATTGTCGATACTGCAACTTTTCTTTTAGGTTTTGTTCTTTCTACATTCTTGGATGCCATGGGCAATAAAAAAAAATGCCAAAAACAGTTAAAAATTCTCTACACAAACGCATCGGGCAATGACTAGGTTGGGTAAAGTAAGGGACAACGCATGGTGGACTGAGACAGACACACACTGCGCAGGCATGGGGAAGTGAGTGAGGGAAATTAGTAGGGAAGAAGCATGCCAAATGGCATGCCAAAACTGTCTAATGCTTTATGACTCTGATTTCCTGGACTGTAGTTCGAACTTAGAAAAGCCGTTTCTAAGTTCAAACTTAGAAATAGCTATTTCTCGCAATCTCAAGAGTTTGAACTCTGGAACATTCGAAGTTAGAAGCGTTCGAAGTACAAGGCACCACTGTATATATGTATGCATATATATATATATATATAGAGAGAGAGAGAGAGAGAGAGAGAGAGAGAGAGAGAGAATGAGAGAGTCTCCTGTGATGAGTCTACAGAATGCCCAGACAATATTAATAATTCTAACACATCCTTTCTGTCCTCATGAAAAAAATTGTACCCATCCATTTATGTTCCAATTAGATATTATCCTCATCCAACCATATTTCACTTATTCACAATTTTTGGCAAATAAAATCCTTCAGTGAAATAATTTTGTTTCTCTTATTTCTGATGCTCTTGTCATTCATAAATATACACACAATAATCCTACCCATGCACTACCCATTCCCATTCACTTTTGTTGCTACTTATTATATACATATCTCCTTAGACCCAACTACTTCTCTTACATCTTAGGCCATCCCATTGATTGATCTATCTCCATACAAATTCACTACTGCTTCTGACATTCACTCTCCTTATGCTGTGTCATCCTGTAAACCCTCTTTCCCTGTTTCTGTCCCTCCTGCATTTCTGTTCTTTCACCATCATCTCTTACACTACTCTCTCCATTCACAAACATATCAGTCACATTGGTTTCTTAGAATGAGGAAGCGGTGGTGAGTATTCAGAAACAGGTAACCAATATAGTGATATAGTGATGATGAGTGAGTTTTATAGAAACTTGAAAGTTACTAAGGGGTTTTAATAGACTGACGTAGAATAAATTGTACATTATGTCAATTCTTACTGGATTTCTGAAAATCAAGTAAGAACATTAACGATAATATTCTGCCATGGGCATGGATGTTTGTGATTGTCTGGAAAAATAGTGGTGGTGGTCAGCAGTAGATAGTGTAGACTGTAGATGATGAAAGTAGTTGTGGTTAGTGGAGTGGTGGAGATGGAGAATTGTAGAGCAGGTGCTCTCCCTCGATGAGTCTTTGGACTCTCCGGAGGTATTATGTAATAATAATAATAATAATAATAATAATGATAAATCTTATTCAAAGAATAGCTAATATATTGGTTAGATGGATTGGAGATTGTCTCTCTGAATGATACCAGGAAGTTGTGTATGATGGAGGTGTGTCTCAGAAAAGGAAGGTGACCAGTAGAGTACCCTGAGGTACTGGTCATCTTCTACTGGTTCTTGGGCTTCTACTATTGACTGGGGATCTTCAAATGTTTGCCAATATTGCTGATGTAAATTCTGTACAGGAAGATTTGAATAGACTTTTAGCTTGCACAAATGAGTGGGATTACAGTTTTAATGTTAATAAATGCCAGGTGTTACACTTTGGGACACAGAGAGATATAAGGCTACATACTGTATTGGTGGAGCTGTACTTCAGGAAGTGGATGAGATTCTGGATGGAGTGATGGTGTTCAATGGACTGAAGTTCCAAGGGTCTATTGAATGTTTGACAAAGACTGTACACAATATTGCTGCTATGATAAAAAGTACACTGACATGGAGATAAGGAAGTAGTGGTGCATCTATATAAAGAATTGGTCAGAGCGCATATTTACTATTGTACTCAGATTTGGTCAATTAGTTTTCATTGTGATGTGGAAACACTAGAGAGGGTCCAAAGACGAATAACTAAAGTGATATCAGGACTCCGGAGTGTGGATTATGAAAAGCGTTTGAGAGAATGTGGATTACAAAGGTTGGTGGATAGGAGGAAAAGAGGAGATATGATAGAGACCTTCAAGTTAGTTAAGTGATTCTATCAGATTAATACATAAGAATTTATAAAAAAAGTGGATATTAAGATGTGAAGAATGAGAGGCCAACCCTGGAAGTTGTATAGAGATGTGATCAAGGTGGTCATAAGGAATAGAATTTTTACATGGAGAGTTGTTAGTGAGTGGAATGCACTTCCTGAGTGTGTTTTGAGTGAAGGTACTGTGCCTTCAAGGCTCATTATGACAGGCATGTTGCTGGTTGAGTAGGCCTCCCACAATGAGTCTGTTGACTCCATTGAGTTACCTAATAATAATAATAATAATAATAACTGCACCACATGTGAACCACAGGTGATTCTTCAAATATTTCACGTATAAGTTGGCGATCGGAGGTGAGCCTATTGCAAGACCTAGAAAAATTTTTCTTTCCAATGAAGCATGAAGATTTCCAATATCATGTTATCCAATGTGATGTTCAGAGGAAATAAGTTTTCAAGTATATCAATTGATTCTTCATAAGAGACAGTAAATTACAAAACTGAATCTACACTGGCCAATATATATATATGATGAGGAAATTTGAATGTTTGAAAGTTTATCTAATAAATGTGTTGCATTTTTTTAAGTAGGAGTCTGTATGTTGGATACGAGGCTTGAGGAGGCTAGATGAGTGTTTAGAGAGAGAGAGAGAAGATATGTTGGAGAGCTTCTTCCATTAACTATTGGATGAAGAGGGCTGTCTGTCCTATGAACTTCAGGCATGGCATATAATCTTGTAGTCATTGGGTGTCTGGATTTCAGATGTTTTTTAAGGTCTTCTGTAAATTCAAAAGTACTGGACGTTATTAATTTTTTAGCATGATGAGCAAGTAAGATCATGGTCCATTTCTGAATATGTGGAAAAGTTCGATAACATGGAGGTGAGCTTGATGTCATACTCTGCACTATTTGAAATGACTTGAATTCCCTTTGTCTGCCTTAAATATAATGATTTCATCATTGTCACATAAACCTCTCAAAGCTTCTTTCTCTGAAGCTGTGAAGTTATTTTTTGGTATGTAACTGTTTAATAAAACTGAACCACTAAGTAATCTTGTGGATAATGATTCTTCATGAGAGGACAGAAATTTAGTCACTTTTTCAAGGTGAAAAAGTGACTAAACGCAATGGATATGTTATGCCTCTTCCCTCCAGGTGAACAGCACTGTTAGTTCCATGGAACATTCCCATAAAACATGTAGTGAAATCTTATCCATTCCTATTTGCCTTATTGATAGTACTTAGCATTCTAAATAAATTCTCTTTGTTCCTTTATAATCTTTCAATCCTCCCTATCTTCTTAAGAATAAAACATGCTTTACCACAATAAAGCATCTTAAGAAAGTGATATAAAAAACTGCACTATGTCATCTTCATTGTTCACGTGACTTGCATCTACAACTAGTAAATTCATATTCTCACATTCCAATTTTTCCTTCCTTATTTCCTTCGTTATTATACATTATTATATTACACTTTTCTAGCTTGAGACAAATATTCTCGATTGAGAATATACTGTATACTGTATACTATTTTTCCCCAATTTCCCCATACAGCTCTTCAGATACTACACTCTCAGGCAAGCATTCCTATCATTCACCACTCTTCATGCTAAAAAACCTGTTTGTCATTCCTTTGCTCATACCTTTCTTATACAGTTTCAGTGGATGATCTCTTGTTCCCTCCTACTGCCTTCTTCCAACATTCCATGAAAAACATCTTCAACTTAATTGGATAAGTTAAACATGTTTTTCATAACCCTTTACCAACTTGTACATCTATATCAGATCACACCTTCTGCTTTTGTCCACTAAACTCAGTAAATTGCAAATTCCCAACCTGTTTTTATACAAAGCATTCCACAGACCACAATGTACCTTAGTCAATCACATCTGCACCTTTCAAGTACCCCTTCATCCTTTTGAAAACAAAGTAACCAGATTTGTGCACAGTAGTCTATATGTGGCCTAATCAAGGCCTTATACAATGAAACCAGAATCTTCTTACTTCTACAAGTCAATATCCTGTATATCATTAGATTCATTCTTGTCTTCACAATTTTTGAAATGTGTCCTCTAAATTTCAGATCCCAATTGACCAACATACCCACATCTCTTATTTCCTCCACCTCCTCCAATATATCCCTGTCATCTCTCTAGAAATATATATAAATATAAATATATAAATAGAAAACAGAGATGTCATCTACATCACTGTTTTCTAAATTTTAAAGCCTAATGCTTTGGAACATTGAACAGATAATACACCTCCTGAGCCTAATCACTCAGTCTATTCAAGTCTGCTTATAAATCCACTACATGTGTTCCACTTCTCATAGTTTTTTCCAACTTTGCATCATCTGTAAACGATTGAAAATGCACATTCAAACCATACCTAATGTCATTAACATACATAATAAAATGCAACGGCCTTAAAACAGACCCTTGAGTCATACAGCTAGTGACTTTCCACTTCTGGAATATAGCTCCCCCCTCCCCCCTTCAACAACTTGCTGATACCAACAAAGGAGCAATCTACAATCCAATGAATTAATCTAATATCCAACCCCATTCATTCTAGCTTAACTAACAACTTGTCATGTGTCAATCTATCAAAGGCCTTTGTAAAATCGAAATATATTACTGTGCATTCATTTTTCTTATATGGTGAGCATGTCACCATATTGTAATAAATAAACAGATAACTATAACATGACCTTCCTTTAGCAAATCTGTGATGTACATCAGAGAGAATACCACTCTTGTCAAAACAATTCTGGATCTAGGTTCACACTAAACTCTCCAACCCACTTTAGCAACAACACTTCTTGCAAAGATTGGCCTACAGTTTGAATCCTGAGTTCTGTTGCCTCCCTTATGAAGGAGTATAATTTAGTCATTCTTCCACTCCTTTGGAAAGGAGTGGAAGGATGAAATAATTCTGGAATATCACCCAGTGTAAGACTCTTATTTTACAAGTATGCCAAAACAGATGTCAGCTCCCCAGCACATTCCTTCAGGACACATGGTGAAATATAATCAAGGTAAATTATTAACATCGAATTTGTCCAATTCCTCATATACTTCTTATTAACACACAGTAAGCAAGCAAACTCTGCATGATTTCACAATCATGAGGATGAAATATATTTATGAAATATATTGTTGAGAGGTGGTTACAAGGTTGACAGGAGTTCTTTCGCTTGGTTGAACAGTGGGAAGGAGTGATGACAAGAGGCCATCCCTGGAAGTTACGAAAGGAAACTGCGAGCAAGAGGGTAAGGAGTGGTTTCTTTGCTTGGAGGGTGGTTGAACCGTGGAATGCATTGCCTGATGGAGTGGTGGGAGCGAGAACAGTCAATGAGTTTAAAGAGTGGTATGATAGACTTTGTGTTTCTTAGGGGGGACCTCCCCTCGATGAGTCTTGACAGACTCTATGTTCTTAGGAAGGATCTCCCACGATGAGTCTTTTGACTCCATGGAGGCCTGAATAATAATAATAATAAATGCTCATTTAATATCTCAACTATATTCTCCACAGAAGTTTTCTTTTACCATATTCTTCAAATTTTCCAATCCTTCCACAGTTATCCTTTTCATGCTAGCTACTTATCAAAAAAATCTTCATATGTGTTTTTTTTTCTTTTTCTTCATTAGCTAACCAGTGTTCTTACTGCACTTTTGATTCCCTTACCAACTAAGTCACTTTTCTTGACTGTTCTTTATACTCCTCACAGAGCTGATTATAAGAACTCATCTTATTTTGCCTCCATAAAACCTTTTCTCACTCTGTATTGTATGCTTAATCTCTCATACATCCATTTCACACCTAACTTCTTATTTAAATTTCCGAAACTTGAAATAAGTTTAGACATGGCTTCTACTAGATAATTCAGAATGTCACTCAAGCAGCACTGATCTCCTTTCCACTCACCATTTAATCCCATGCAACAGCTGCAAACTGTCTTCTGAGCTATTCATAATCGTCAGCCATGTAATTTCACATATTTCCTTTCTTGACAGAAGAGCACACATGGCTGGCAACAACCCAGCTGATCACTTCATCGTCATTTTGACCTAAAAGAGAGAGATTTGACACCTCGTTTATAATGATATCCTCTGATGAGATAATCAGATTCAAGACCATCGATAATTATATATGCTCTCTTACATTCTGCCTGCCTGAGGTAGTTGACCTTTAAAAACTAAAGAAACTTACTTTTTTTTTTATTTCCAGATGCTACTTGGTAGTCCCAATCTATATTCCCATAATTAAAATCTCTCGTAATGATCACCCTTTTCCTATTTGCTTGGCAAATTTTCTTATACATTTACCATCTACGTTACAAGGTCTATAGCAACATGGAACTAAAAAGTCATCCAGCATGGGCAAGGGGTGGTGGGGAAATAGTGGTGCTTTTTTACCATTTCTGTCTTCCATTTTTTTACTGTTTCTGTCTTCATGAAAAATATCATACCTTTCCATCTGTATTCTTTTCAGAATTTCATCCTCTTCCAATCATGTCTCACTCATTCCAACAATTGTTGGGTGAATGAACTCAATCAATGCAACAATTTCATTCCCATTGTTTCTGATTCTTCTACCATCTGTATACAAACATAAAAGTTTATTTCTGGATCTATAACAATTTCAAAATTTCATTGATACCACTTATTAGATGTGACTACTACATGCTGTCCTAGCACCATTCCTTTCTCACATTACCCATCCCAATATCTTCTTCAAATTATGAAGGAATCACAATTCTTGGGAAATTGTGAAGGAATATTTGTTAGCAGCAATAGTAAGCTGTATTCCATGAGTGAAGAAGAAGACACAATTTGGAGTAAAGTGGATGACAAACAATATTAAACAGGAACTGCATGCAAAAAAGAAGCAATGGAAGAGATATAAGGAGACAGGTGAAGAGAAGATGCATGAAGAATATAAGATACAGGCCAGGAGAGTGACTAGCATGGTAAGGAAGGCAAAACTAGAATATGAGAAAAGATTGGCCCTTAGATCCAAGGAAAAACCTAGGGAATTTTTTAGCTATGTGGCCAGTAGGACGAGAAATGATTGTGGAAGAATGACATTGTGGGATAAAAATGGGAATAAAGACTGATGCAGAGGACATAGTGGAATTGTTCAATGAACATTTTATTGGAATATTTCATCCTGGAGGAGTCAATTTGAATACTAGAGGGATAGGGTAGGTTCGAGGTTTGGAGGTACAGGAGGAGAGTGTGTTCCACATACTGAGTAATCTGGATGTTAGTAAAGCTGGAACTGGATGGTATTTCACCACGAGTTTTGAGAGAATGTGCTAAGGAACTGAGCTGCGGGAAAGGTGCCCATGGAATGGAAGGGAGGTAAGATAGTGCCATTGCATAAGGGCGGTAGCAGACTGGAAGTGTCTAATTATAGGCCGGTTTGTGTGTCATCAGTAGTTAGTATCTTGGAGAAAGTAATGAGGGGCCGTATACAGCATTGGACAGATGAGATGAGGGTAATGTTATCTGTGAGAGTCAACATGGATTTGTGAAGGGGTGCTCTTGTTTTAACAATATGCTAGCCTTTTATGATAAAGTTACAAGAGCATTAGATGAGGGAAAGTCATATACTACCATTTTCCTAGACTTAGCAAAGACATCTGACAGGGTGCCACATGATAAGCTGATATTCAAGTTGCAGCACATTGCTCTGGATGTCAGATTGATCAACTGGATTCAAGATTTGCTGTCCGATAGCTATCAGAGAGTTGTGTATGGTGGAGCAATATTAAAGAGGCAGAAGGTTAGAAGTGGGGTTCCACAGGGCTCAGTACTGGGCCCTATATTGTTTAACCTTTATATCAATGACATTGTCCATGGATTGCAAGGGGATATTCAGTTGTTTGTGGATGATGCGAAGCTGGGAAGGGTTATTAGTAATAGTGCAGATGTGGTAGCCCTGCAAGAGGATTTGAATAAGCTAGATAGATGGACAAATCAATGGTGGTTGTCAGTTTAATGCAGCAAAATGTAAGGTCTTGAGGATTGGGACACATCAATGGGATGCTGCACACTCTATGGGAGGAGTTAAACTGGAGGAATTAGGGGAGACAAGAGAGCTGGGGTTGATGATTGATAGAAACCTGAAGTTTAGGGGACATATTGCAAAGGTGGTGAAGGTAACACAGAGGATTGCTGCAATAATGAGAAGGACACTGACCTGCAGAGATAAAAGAGTTATCATTCTGTTGTATAAGACTCTGATCGGACCACAGTTAGACTATTGTTCTCAGATCTGGTTGCCAGGATTTGAAGTGGATAAATTAACTGTGGAGAGGGTCAAAGGCCTATAACAAAGATGGTGTTAGGACTGTACAATGTTAGTTATCAGGATCGGCTAAGGGAGGGTGGACTGCACAGTTTGCTGGATAGAAAAGGAGAGGTGATATGATTAAGACTTTTAAACTGTTGAGAGGTGGTTACAGGGTTGACACTGGTGAGTTCTTTCGCTTGGTTGAATAGCAGGAAAGAATCATGACAAGGGGCCATCCATGAAAGTTATGAAAGGAAACTGTGAGCAAGAGGGTGAGGAGTGGTTTCTTTGCATGGAGGGTGGTTGAACCATGGAATGCATTGCCTGAGAGTGGTGAGAGTGAGAACAGTCAATGTGTTTAAGGAGTGGTAATATAGATTTTGTGTTTCCTATGAGGGACCTCCCTCGATGAGCCTTGATAGACTTTTTTTTCTTAGAAAGGACCTCCCACGATGAGTCTTTTGACTCCATGGAGGCCTGAATAATAATAATAATAATAAAATCCAACTGCTTCTCCGTACATTCTAGGCCATCCCTTTCCTTTCTTGTATACTCACACATTGATTTTCCTCTTTGAGCATTGATTTTCTCATTCTGTGTTTGCCATTCCATTCCAAGTAATCACATTTCCCACTCTTTTATGTACACTTCTCCTCTCATTCTCTGCACTCATGCTACCCACTTCTCCATTCATATGCACCACTTCAAGCCCTCTGTCTTTATTCTTCTTTTCTTCAACATCTATTCTTACTTGTTCAAATCCATTCTTTACACTCATTATTCTCCCTTCTTGCAGTGGCCTCTTCAAGTCACTCACGCCAAAAGTATTCAAGTGCAGTCCATCATATTTATAAGAATTCATCCTTCAAACAAATTCCATACATCAACAAACTGCACTCCTTCACACATTTCTGCTAACATCTCATTCATAATCCTTACTCTCTCTCTCTCTCTCTCTCTGCCTCATCTCATCACTGTCATACCTGGGAAACACACTGATTACCTTTCCTATCACACTACTATCTTTCATCCATCTCAACAACCTTCTAATATACAATCTTACAGCTTCCTTGTTCTTAGCCAAGTCATTTGTTCCTAATAGCAATACCAACTATTTTGATCACTTATTCCTATAAGGAATAAGTGATCAAACCTCGATCACTCTATTAATTTTACCTCCTGGAATATTAACCTTCTGCATCTCTAATAATCAAATCCTCACATAATGCCACCCACAAGTCTTTTGTCGCCTTTTTCATACCAACATCATTCATTTCCGTGTTCTTCACCCTTCCTTGTACATCTGCAATTCTCTTCATTTCACTTTGCATCTGCTTCATTGCTTACCTCATCTTCATCAACCAACTTTCAAATCATGCATCATTTTTTTTTGTGATTATTCTCTCTTGCTATTTTACTGTCAGTCATATATGCTTCTATTCCAACAGCCCCCTTTTATTCCTTTGTATATCTGTTTCACATGCTTTCTTCACAATCACATGATCTTCTTCAACATCCTTGTCACTTATACTGCCATGTTTCCTACTCCAATTGAAACAAGCCTCATGATCCATCACTTTATCACACGTCCTGCATACCCACATTTGCTCCTTTCTCTTATTCCATCTCTCATTGTAAACAGCAGCAACATCTCCCCACATATACATGTCACATAGCACTGCACAATTCTCGAAAAATCCAAGCCATACACTTTATTTATCTTCTGCACTGAGTTATACAATGATTTCCCTTTCACCTCCATATTGTTTAAAAATACTAAACCAGAAACAGGAATTTAAAATAATGCTGTGTAAAATATTTAATCAAACACACATTGCAATCGCAAATATCACACAGCAATACTGAATTTAAAAATTATACAAATATCGTGACACAATAAACATAAAATGAACTTATCTTGCTCATATTGGATAATGCATTACACTCACCATCTTGACAATAATAACATTATTATTATTATCTACAGATAAAACACCATCTTCTCATATGGTTCAGGTATTTACCATATTTGCCGGCATATAAGATAAGATGCATCAGCCTATAAGATGCACCCCCTTTTGTGTACACATTTTTTAGGGAAAAAACTTACACTGAATATTATAATATATTTACAGTATTTCAAATATAAAGTAATAAGCAGGTCTACTTTCAGATTCTGATTTAGAAGAGGTTTAAAGTGTCTCTTCATTTAGCTCTGGAGATGAATTTCTGGGCTAAATGAAGAGACACTTGAAACCTCTTCTAAATCAGAATCTGAGTCCTCATACAACAAATTGTCCTCTGTACCATCCCGTGCATTACTAATGCCACACTTCTTAAATGATTTAACCACTGTCTCAGTTTTCACAGCATCCCATGAAGCTTTGATCCACTCACAAACTTGCAAAATGCTAGGCCTCTTCCTGTAACCTTAAAATCTGAAGACTGCATCCACTTCTTCATAAATCCCTTAAATGATTTATTAATCTAAAGGTTGAAGCTGACTAGTTAGACCTCCTGGAATTACAGCTAACTGAGTTTCAATTCCTTGAGTTTATTTTTAACATCTTCTGTTCTGTGAGAACGAAACTGATCCCATACCAGCAGGGCAGGCCACAGAAAAGCTTTTATGTGGTCTAAAATCCAAGTATTCAGTTCTGCCTCAAGTTCTGGCCATTTTGCAGTTCCACTTCGTAGATTATATTTACTGTGAGTTGATTTTTTTTTAGCTCCTCTTCATGATTCCGCCACGTTCTTATCATTTTATCAGTTGGGATGGCTCAAAATTTGTCTGCAGCACTGTTTCCATGTTCTTTAGCATACGCAATCACATGTAGCTTGTATGCAATATTGTAGCAATGCCGACATTTTTCAGTCATAATTTGCCAAGAAATTTCAAATCTTGCATTTTTTTTTTTTTTTTGTGATTATTCTCTCTTGCTATTTTACTGTCAGTCATATATGCTTCTATTCTAGCATCCCTTTTATTCCTTTGGTATATCCTTATGAACATTTATGAACACTTATGAACATTTAACAACAGATCTGTGATTTAGCAGCTGTGATCGTTGACGACAGCGCATGCACACCCACTGAACTCTATGTAACTGGAATGCTCTCACACACGGCAAGGAAACAAGAAAGAAATCGTGTAACTCTGGACAGAGAAAATTTCCAGAAATGAAAGTAATAAAAAACTGAGAGATGCTCTCTCTTTTTCAGACCTATTTTCAAAGGAAAAAAGTGTGTCTTATATGCCAGCAAATACAGTAGTTATTACTAATTACAATACTTTCAAAACCCTTCTTGTAACATGCCGTTGTGCAGATATTTGTATATTCATATTCACTCTCACAATATCTACTTCCACTCCTACTAATAATGCTAAGAATAAATATGATTATTATTATTCATATTAGAAATTATGGACTTTACAACCGTGTTATAAATAACTCTTTTAAGAACTATTTTTATAACATGGTTGTAAAGTCCATTATTTCTAATATGAATACTGATCACCATGCAACACTAAAAGAAAGGATGATTATTATTATCATTATCAGACCTCCATGAAGCTAACCACTCATCATGGATATTAAATATTTTACTAAGAGTTATTATATTTAAAGAGAAATCATTCTGAAATCTTACCTGTCCAAATAACAGCTGGAATAGTACTTTTAGCACTTGGAGTAACTGGGCAATCACAATAAAAACGGATTTCATAGTCATCACAAAAGAGATGAGGGCCCAAATTCTTATGCTCACATATGAGACCATTCCTTAATGTACAAATAACACCTGGCTGAAGATAACTTTTTTCTGTAATATTTTTCCTCTTGCATTCAATAGCTGTTATCATATCATTATTGCAAAATTTTCCACCAGCTAATCGAATCCCTTGGATAGATTCATGTTCTCCATCATTATTGGGTATATGGGCACTGAACCACTGGGTCCAACCATCGACACACATTTCTGAAGGGGCCAGTGTTTGGAGTGTTGCAAATGTTGGGACAGTTAAAGAAGGAGTAGATACTAAAAATAAAAAAAAATATCAAAAGAATTAAATTTGTGAGGCATTCACTAATAGAGTTTGAGCTTACTTTTAATGTCCAACCTTAAAAGAGACATTTATCATATAATATTCCCTTTCATTCAGAAAGATAGTTTATTTTAATAAAATAATACCAAAATACATCACATTAATAAAGAAAGAGCCATACAGCTTCATTTTGACAACATAAATTACATAGAAATAGTGGATATTAAATTTGATTGTTATTTCAAAACAGAATGTTTGTAGAAAAACTATGCAAGTTTCATAAATTTGACCAGAGAGCTTATGTGGAAGAGCTTACATGACTGCAGCTCATGCATCCATATACTTGCTTTTTATTAGTGCATTTAATAAGGTTTCACTAGTCTGACAGCTGTTTCAAATTGTTGGTTCTCTTCAGAGATCAGGCAGAAGCCTTAAGAGAGCAAAAACTCCCATTCATTACTAAAGAAATCCATTATCAGAGAAACTTTTTTTTTTTTTTTCAGTAATGTATACCTCAAAGAAATGTATTTTGCAAGCTAAGCCAACTTAGTTTGAGAGGTGACTTATTCTTGTAAGCTCTCAGGCCAAATTTAGGAAACTTTCATAGTTTCTACAACCATTTGGCTTTAAAATAATGTTGGAAATGGTGGATCTTTAGTATCCACTATTTCTATGTAAATGTCATCGCTGAAATGAAATCATATGGTTCTTACTTTATTAATTACTTTTTACGCACCAACCAAAAGTTCACTTATGAAAAATACATTTCTCTGACATTAGATTTCTTTAGTATTTAATGGGAGTTTTTACTCTTAAGATTTCTGCCTAGTCTCTGAAGACCTACTCTCTTAAGGTTTCTGCCTGGTCTTTGAAAAGAATGAGACCCATGCACTCTAGTAATTTGTATGCTGCCTGGCCAAGCAAAGGTTTGGCTTGGTGGCAGTACTTGCTTCTAGTAGCATTAAGGTTTGGGTTGTTGATCAGATGGAGCATATAGATTCAGAAGAAGAAATCCAATTTTGGAGCTACTTGAGATGTGACCTTTTAGGACACTGACAGGTTTATGGAATTGGCAAATTGAACAAACTGAATTGCCCAGTCTCTGAAGAGAACCAACCACAGCTAAAAACAGATGTAAGGCCAGTAAAACCTTATCAAATGCACTAATAAAAGGCAAATACTGTATATGGACAATTGGGCAAAGGTCATGTTTTAACATAGTGCAAGCTAAGGAAACTCTGATGGTGAGGGGTGCATTCTCGTAAAATCTCTGGTCAAATTTACATTACAACTTATTATCAGAGCAAGAAATCAGAAACCACTTAGTATCATACAGCAGAACGAACCTATGTATTTTACTAGCAGTTTGAAGGATTAGGTGGTAACAACTGTTTGTATTACTCTTTATGTATTGATTAACATCACACACATCAACACAATAATTATAATAAAAATTTATTCAAAATCAAAATAATAAAATATATTATAAATAAAAATAATTAAAATAATAATAATAATAATTATTATTATTATTATATAGGTATCTCCATGGAGTCAGTGGACTAATCGCAGGAAACAACTGTTTATGGAATCTATTCCACTCACTCTTCACTTCTGTCTTCAAAATTGGCTGGGTCCCTCATGGATAAGAGCCTTCCACCTGTTCTGTCCAAAGAAAGCAGTTTCATATGACAGCAGCTTTGAAAGTACAATGCAGTTGTAAGGGCTTTATGCCATGTTAATCTTGGTCTTCCCCTGGGTCTTGTACCCTCAAATACCAGACAAGGAAGTCTGTCCAGTTCCATTTGCACAATATGACAAACCAATGGAGTTCATGCTTTTTTGCCTCCAAGGAGTCAAAGGAATTTAGGAATTTAGGCCTCCAAGGAAACTTCAAGGAACTCCAAGGAATTTAGGCCTCCAAGGAGTCAAAAGACTCATCGCAGGAGGTCCTTCCTAGGAAACACAAGTCTATCAAGACTCATCGTGGGAGGTCCCTCCTAGGAAACACAAAGTCTATAATACTACTCCTTAAACTCATTGACTGTTCTCGCTCTCACCACTCAATCAGGCAATGCATTCCACGGTTCAACCAATCTCCATGCAAAAAAACACTTCTCACCTTCTTGCTCACAGTTTCCTTTCGTAACTTCCAGGGATGGCTCCTTATCATCACGCCTTCCTGCTGTTCAACCAAGCGAAAGAACACCCCAGTGTCAACCCTGTAACCACCTCTCAACATTTTAAAAGTCTCAATCATATCACCTCTCCTTCTTCTATCCACCAAACTCTGCAGTCCACATTCCCTAGCCGATCCTCATAACTAACATTGTACAGTCCTGAAACCATTTTTGTTATCTGCCTTTCCACAGTTAATTTATCCCCTTCAAATCCTAGGGACCAGATCTGAGAACAATAGTCTAAGTGTGGTCTGATCAGGGTATTATACATTGGAATGATAACTCTTTTATCTCTGCAGGTCAGCGTCATTCTCATTATTGTAGCAATTCTCTGTGTTACCTTCACCACCTTTGCAATATGTCCCTTGAATTTCAGGTTTCTATCAATCATCAACCCCAGATCTCTTGTCTCCCATACTTTCTCCAGTACAGCTCCTCCAACAGAGTATACAGTGTCCCACCAATGTGTCCCAAACCTCAAGACCTTACATTTTGCTGCATTAAAATGACAACCACCAATCATTTGCCCATCTGTCTAGCTTATTCAATTCCTCTTGCAGGGCTATCACATCTGCACTATTACTATAACCCTTCCCAGCTTCACATTATCCGCAAACAACTGAATATCTTCCTGCAATCCACTGACAATATCATTGATATAAAGGTTAAACAATATAGGTCCCAGTACTGAGTCCTGTGGGACCCCAATTGTAACCTTGCCTGAAGTATTTTCAAGACCATGGCATACATACCAGTCTATATACGAGTTGCCCCAGTCCTGAAAATACTTCAGGCACAAACTTTGTTTGCTTACACTTGGATAAAGGATTAAACCAAGTATACAATTTCTTGATATCTTTAATTTATAGTATAACTAAACAGAAAAACTTCTAACACTCATGTGAAAGTCTTTTAATATACAAAGTAAAATCTTAAATTTATAGCATCTGATACAGACAGCATGCACAAGGTTGCTTGAAGAGAGTATGGCAAAATCTGTTTGTCTCAGATGCACAGATAAAGAATGTGCCTAACACTGTTACAATGTAACTAGGAAATCGGAAGATCTCACTGTTTTGGTATGTATGAATGATTTGATATTTACATTTCAATGAATGTGAAATGTGAAAAGTATGATATAGGAGAAATGAAAGATTTGTGTTAGATGTGAGAAGGAAAACCATACGAGCAAAGATTTTGCATTTGCTTCCATGGCATGAAAAGCTATGATTATTAATAAGTCAATGTGAAATTTATGTCAATTTATGCTGGACAAGTGTTGTGTACTTTATTCATTATGGAGTGAATTTGATGACGATGAAAGAACTTGAATGGAGCTGATGTATTGCACTTGAATGAATTTGCAGTTAGCAGTCTGGTGAAAATTTGGATCAATGGGCATTCAGAAGTGCAAAAACAGAGCTACTGAAGGGAGAGGGATGAATATTAGCTTGTATACAGGTACCATTAAGGTACCTGTATACAAGCTAATGCATGAAAAATAGCAAATGCAGCTTCTATGATCTGGAATTTGAATGGGACAGTAAATGCAAGATTCACAAATAATTTTATGTCTAAGAGAATACTGCAATATATGAATACTCATGACAGAAGCATCTGCATCTCAAATAAGAGAGGGGGAGTCTGTAATATTAGACAGTGAGCTTGAGCAACTTAAAAGAGGATACCATGCTTGATGAAGAGAGGAGAATGAAAGTAAAAGATTGCGAAGAATGATAGACCAAAAAACTGGAATAAAGAAATTAAGAATTTAAGAATAAAGAAATTAAGAATAAAAATGTATTGCAAGGACAATCTATTATAACAGGTGTGCTTGATAAGAATGTGATGAAAATATGTTTATAGGTGCAATGGTCAAGGATGTCAGTGAAGTCAGAAAGTAGAGAGGAAAAGTAGAAGATTTGATTGTTTTGGCAGGCAGAAATAATTTGAAAGATAAGAAATGTCTAATGAGAGAAAATATGAAGCATTTGTTGGAAGAGAAAGTCAAAGAGTAAAGACTACAAATCTACGACCACAATATGATAGAAATGAACTGATAAGAATGACCATGATTGCAAATGAATCAATGAAAAGATTGTGCAGATGGTATATAGATGTCTGGAGAGAATCTGATGGATAAAAGGACCAGCATATCTCTTGACAGATTGCATTTGAATGGGTCTGAAGTTCAATCTTTGGAGAAAGTATTGTTCAGTGAGAAATTTGATGAATAGGAGAAGAGGGAATATGATTGAGACATTTAAGTTAGTTAGGATTGTTACCAGCTTAATGTGTAAGAAATTTTTCATGGAATGGGAAAAGGGAGTAGAACAAGGGACCATCCCTGGAAACTGTATAAAGAAGGTGTGAGCAAGGTCATAAGGATTAGGTTCTTTCAATGGACAGTGATTGGTGAGTGGAATGCATTGTCTGACAGCGTAGTGAATGTAGTACTGTATTTAAATTAGAAATAAAGAAATTAATAATTAAATAAATACAAGATTTAAACAAAGTATTACTTACAGCAGGGACAAAATAACCTTATTTCATAATCATAGCAACCTCCTGCATTCTCACTATTCCAGCACTGCAAGCCTATCTTTAGATCACAATTTACATTTTGATGAGAATCATGTGCACTTCGTTTGTCTGATGGAAGAATTTTAAATTAAATAAAATAAGTTCAAACTATACTGAAAATTTATAGTATGTGTAATTATATATGCTGGAGGTGTCAAATAATAATAATAATAATAATAATAAAATATACATATACATGACATTCAAATGATGTTTTTGATGCCAAATGTATAGCATCAAAAGCTACAACTTGTCACTCAACATACACTATAGTCCAGAACAAGTGAGAGAAAGTCATCAACAAAACCAAAGCAAGCTATGTAAGGGCATTACCAAATGCATTACACCTGTTTCATGCTCAACTGGCATCTGGCCTTCTAGTAGTCCCTCACTAAGTCTCTTTGGCATCATCAGGATATGACAGCTAAAAAACAAGAATGGACAGAAGTTATGCCCAACAGCCTTAGCAAGCGACCAAAATGCCTAGATGCCAGTTGAGTATAAGGAAAGCATAATACATTTGTTTCTGATGTAGTTTTCTTTGGATTTGTTGATAAATTGTGCTTACTTGTTTTGGCCTATAGTGTAGGCTGAGCTGTTTTTTTTTTTTTTTTATATGCTGTTTTCATCTTGCACTTCCAAAGGCATATTTTCAGAGAACCAGGACCTGGATAGTTGGGTTGGAGTGAAATGGAGGATGAAGAACTTCATTTCAATAACAGTTATTTCAACTGGTTAGAGCAGGTGTTTGGATTGGGAGAGAGTAAACAGCAATTAAACCATGGAAAATCTTCCCAGAGATCATCTCCATCAACCTGAAAATAATACCTCCTTACACCAAAACTGATCCCAGCATGCTTCCTCTGTTCCTTCATCAGGCTCAGTAGTCTTCAAACCAATATAAGTCTCCATGATACAAATAAGTCTACATGGTAGATCTGGAGATATACTGATAGATCAAAAATGGAAATCCACAATTAACACCTACACTTTTATTAATGAAAGAATAGTGACTGTAAGACTGACTGAAAGTTGAAAGAGACTAACAATAGTAGGAATATATGCTCCAGAAGATGGAAAGATAATAAAAAAGTGAAATATTTTGCAATGAGTTAGAAAAGCTGATAACTTGTAATAAAAATTAATGTTTGATAATTGCAGGAGACTTGGAGAGAAATGGAAATAAACTGAGAGATTTCTCATCATTTTATGAATTAAAAATCACACTTTTTTTCTGAAAAACAGATATCCATAAATATACTTGGAGCGCCAGAGGACTACAATCATTAGACATATAATCATTAATTAAAAGCTATCCTCACAAGTAAGCAACAAAAGTTTGTAGAGGTAATGACATATATTTAGGCCATTTCTCAGTAATCTCAAAAATAGCAATACAAGCAAGATGAAAATCACAAGAATCTAATATAAGAATAATGTAGAAAGAAATGACAAAACTTACGTAATCCAAGAAAATAGTATTACTATTACTATTATTATTATTACCCCAAGAACTCATGGAGTCAAAGACTCATCTGGGAGGTCCTTTTATCATACACACACAGTTCATCATACTCACCACACTTTAAACACACTCAAATTCTCTGTAGACATTCTCAGGCAAGGCATTCCAATCATTCACCTTTCACCATTCCAATCAAAAAACCTGCCTCTCACTCCCCTACTTACACCCTCTTTATACAGTTTCCAGGGAAGACCTCTGGTTCTCCCCTGATCTCCCACTGTTTTCTGTAGAACCTCTCCAACACTGATCAAAACCCATTAACTCAGTACTTCTTTCACATTTCTGTTTGTTCTGACATAAAAGATGAATGGATAAACATAGGCAAATTAATAAAAACAAACAGTAGAAGAAGTTCCTGGGACAAAAAACAGACAAAGAGAAAAAAAAAGGGGGGGGGGGAATGAAAATTTGGAATAATGAAACAGCAACAGCTATAGAATAAAAACAAAAAAAAGCTTACAAGCTATACTTGCAGAATCAAAGCCACAATCACTAGAAGCTTATAGAACTAAAAGAAATATTGCAAAAATATTGTAAGAAAAACTCACCAAGACTCTTGGAATAGATTTATTGGTAATATTGGGAAATGATTTACATGGCCATCAAAACATTGGTTATAAGTTAATGAAATATTTGAATAAATCAGAAAAAGATATAGCAGAATTTCAGGAATATCAATGGAAGAATGACACAACACTACGAACAACTATACTGCAATATATCCTAAGTAAAAAAGAAATAGAAGATAAAAATGTGAATAATACAGGAATAGGTTTATTGGAGATGGAGGAATAGCAAGAAGCTTTATCAATAACAAAAAAATAGAAATGCAGCAGAAAAAATTAAAATTACCTCAGAGTTAATTAAGTACAATGATAGCCCTTTTTCCTCAAGGTTCACTTTAGTGAGTACAGGCATGGCAAACCCAAGGTACCTGATGCTGGACCATGCCTAACTTCATGTAATATATATCTGTTATATTATTCTGTAGACTGGTCCCTCCTCTTCTTTCTTTGCTTCTTTCTCCTCTCCTTGCTCCTTCCCCCTGATGCTATTACAGTATTCGAGGGCTAGGGGTGAGTCTTTCCTATCTTGCTAAGTCATTTCGTCTTATGCAGCCACTGAAGGAGGCAAGCTAGCCTCAATAGGTGCCAGTCCCAAGCCCGGATAAATGTGAGGGTTGATGTCAGGAAGGGCATCCGATTGGAAAACTTCAATGCCAGCTCAAACTATGATTATGAGTCAAAGAGAAAATGATATAAGGGCTAGGTCATACCCCTTAAGCAACGCGCAGCCACATCGCCCTACAGCTGCGAGAAATGGACGAGGGCTACCGCATTAAGGGTGGGTGCGGTTAAAGAAGCGAGCCCAGCAGGTGGACAGGATGTTGCGAGTGGGAACACTGAATGTTGGAATCATGACTGGAAGGGGAAGAGACGTGGCAGACATGATGAGGAAGAGGAAGTTGGACATTTTATGTGTGCAGGAGACAAGGTGGAAGGGGGAAAAGGCAAAGGAACTGGGAGATGGATATAAATTGTTCTACTCTGGATTGAAGAACGAGGGAAGAAATGGTGTAGGAATTGTGATGTGTGGCAGAATGAAGGGTGAAGTACTGGACATGAGTAGAAGGAATGACAGGATCATGCGAATGAAATTGGGTCTTGGAGAAGAGCGGGTGGGCGTATTATGTGTATATGCCACGCAAGTTGGCTGTACAGCAGAGGAAAAAGATGATTTCTGGAACGTGTTAGATGAAGAAATGAGGGAATTGGAAGAAAATGAGATGGTGATTGTCGGAGGAGACTTGAACGGACACATAGGAAGACTGAATAGAGATTGTGAAAGGGTGCATGGTGGCCATGGAGTGGGAATGATGAACCAGGAAGGAGAGAGGGTTGTGAACTTTGCAGTAGCGTTTGATCTGGCAAATGTGAACTCATTTTTCTACAAGAGGGAAGAACATTTGATAACATTTAGGAGTGGTAACAACAGATCACAAATTGACTACATTTTGACTAGAAGAAAACATCTTAAGGTTGTGACAAATTGTAAAGTAATTCTAACAGATCAAGCAGCACAACAACACCGACTGCTGTGCGCAGACTTTCAAATAAGATCAAAGATAAGCACTTCTGGATGCCATGGAATGAAGACAATTAAGTGGTTTTGCTTAAAAGAGGAGAGTGTGAGGAATCGGCTTAGGGAGAGGGTGTTAGAGAGGATTTCAGATGGACTGGAAAGTGTACAGGATTGGTGGAAACATAATTCAAAAGTAATCCTGAGCTGTGCAATTGAGGTGCTTGGTGAGACATCTGGAAAGATTAGAGAGCAGAAGGAGGGTTGGTGGTGGAATAATGATGTACAAGTGGCGGTGACAGCTAAGAGGAAGGCAAAGCAGAAGTGGGATGAGTCAAGAGTGGAAGAGGACAGAGAGGTGTAAAGAGAGAGAAAGCAAGAAGCCAAGAGAGTTGTGGCACAGGCGAAGGCCATGGCATATCAAGATCTGTATGATCAATTAGAAACAAAGGAAGGACAGAGAAAAATTTACCAACTAGCAAAATGTAGACATAAAGCAGCAAAGGACATCTTACATGTTAGGCAGATCAAAGATGCCGAAGGAAGAGTATTATTGAAGGATGTGGACATAAGAAACAGATGGAAAATATACTTTCAGGGACTTTTGAATGAAGAAAATGCAAGGACTCATAGATGAGATGGGCAGACTTCTGAGGGGATGGTGCAGAACATCAGTAGAGTGGAAGTGATTGAGGCCATGAAGAGGATGAAGAATGGAAAATCGGGGGGGGGCCCCGACAGAATTCCAGTGGAGGCATGGAAGGCACTGGGGGAAGAGGGAATTGACCTGCTGTGGGACCTGTTCATGAAAGTTTGCCAACAGGAAAATATACCTGAGGAATGGAGGGAGAGTACTCTTGTCCCCATCTACAAGGGTAAAGGGGATGCACAAGACTGTAAAAATTACAGCGGAATAAAGTTGATGTCCCACACAATGAAGATCCTAGAAAGAGTTCTTGATGGTAGATTGAGGAAGGAGGTGGAGATTGCAAAGGAACAATTTGGGTTCATGCCTGTTAGATCAACAACAGATGCTATCTTTGGGTTATGGTAGATGATGGAAAAATATTGAGAGAAACAAAGGGAGCTACATCTGGTATTTATTGATCTGGAGAAAGCATACGATAGAGTGCCAAGGCAAGAAGTCTGGAGGTGTCTGAGGGAGAAGAAGGTGCCAGAGAAATATGTCAGGTTGGTGCGGGAAATGTACAGAAATGTGAAGACAAGTGTTCGGACCTGTTTGGGACAGACAGAAAGTTTTCAAGTAACAGTTGGCTTGCATCAAGGGTCAACATTAAGTCTGTTTCTGTTTAATATTGTGATGGAGGTGGTAACAGAGGAGGTGAGAGAAGATGCGCCTTGGACAATGTTGTATGCAGATGACATCTTGTTGTGTGTAGATTCAAGAGAAGAAGCGGGAACTAAACTGGAAAGATGGAGAAAAGTACTGGAAGAGAGAGGTATGAGACTGAGCAGAAATAAGACAGAGTATATGTGTTGCGCAGTGGGCGGCGGCCAGGAGACAGATCTGGAGCTGGAAGAAAATGTCATCAGGAAGGTGAAAGACTTTAGATACTTAGGTTCAACAGTGGAAGAAGATGGAGGAGCTGAGAAGGAAGTGGGATGCAGGATACAAGTGGGTTGGAGGAACTGGAGGGAGATGGTTGGAGTGTTATGCAATAAGAGGGTGCTGATCAATCTGAAAGGCAAAATCTATAGGACAGTAGTGAGGCCAGCTATGATATATGCTATAGAAACTGTGGCCCTGAGTAAAAATAATATCAGCAGGATGGAAGTAGCAGAGATGAGAATGCTTAGGTGGATGTGCGGTGTGACCAGAAAGGCTCGTCTGAGAAATGACTATGTCAGGGGAACAGTGAAAGTTACGAACTTAGGAGCAAAAATACAGGAGGCAAGGTTGAGATGGTTTGGTCATGTGATGAGGAGGGAGGACGAATATGTGGGAAGAAGGGTCATGCAGATGGATGTGCAAGGAAGGCGGAAGCGTGGGCGGCCAAAGAAGAGATGGAGGGAGCTGGAAGAAGAGAACTTGAAGATGAGGAACTTTGATGTGGTGACAGCCCAAGACAGGAAGGTGTGGAAGAGACTCATTACAAACAGTGACCCCACTTAAGTGGGAGAAGCTGCAGAAGAAGAAGAAGAAGAAAAAGAAGAAAGCCCTTTTAAGTAAGATTCTTGAATCTGCTAAATAGTTGTTGGATTATCTGCAAAACACCCCCAAGAATGGAAAAAGACTAAAAATATTATCAGTTTTTAAAAGAGATAGACATTTATGTGAAAATTACAGAGATGCTGCATATTATCCAGCATATAAATTAAACAATAAAATTATAAATAAAAGACTTGCCACTATTCCTGATAGTTTGCTATTAAAGGAACATATTGGATTCAGAAAAGGTCAAAATTACAATGATGATGTATTCACACCAAAGCTAATCATAATAAGAGAGGGAGAGGGGGGGGGATTTAATTTAGAGACTCACCTGGATTTTTATATATTATGAAAAACGCCTTTGACTAAGTTAAAAGACTAAAATTATAGAATATCCTTCTTCCTTCTATGTGTTAGGCCTACTGGCCTGTTACAGAGCTATTTTAAGCCCTTCTAGGTTGTACCCATCCCAAGGATAATGTGGCTAGCACTATGCTTCGCTGTATATTCCATGGCTGTAGCTGTGTGTGTTCATGGAGCCAGTTCACCTGCTTGTGGGAGGAAAACCCCCAGATAAACTGGGGAGAAAAACCCTGCTGTCCACACCCAAGACCAGCTAACTTGGCTATGTCTGAGAAAGATCCTCAAGCTCCTCATTGGTGACAGGAATCGAACCGAGGACACTCCTTCCCCAGGCATATAGTTGTGAAGTGCATAGTCACTAGACCAACTACGTGGACAATTATAGAATATAATGGAATAAAATAATTATTAAATGCTATTAATACACTAAAGAACCCTATGTAGGCAATAGGAGGAATTTAGTGAGTTTAGATATTACAATAACTGACCTTGTTGCATCAGGGGCCGGAGAATCTCAACCTAGAGAGACCAGTAGTGTGACAGAGGGTAAGAATAACGAGCGGAATACAAATGAAAAAATAAGAGTGGGGAGAGTGGAAGGCTTGAATGATTGTGAAGTTTTCGAAGATTGTATTGATTGGGAGGATGAATGGCAAGCAAAAGTGAGATAGACGAGGTAAAAGAGGAGGCGGAATGTCACGGGAATGAGATGAGAAGTATGAAAGATGAGATTAGGCAAATGAAGAGATGAATGCAAGGCGAATCAGAGTAGGAGTGAAAGAGCGAGAATGATAGAAGGGGAGACATTAGAAACAGTAGAAGAGAGGGAATGAAAGAGAGTTATGAGAATGATAGAAGAGGAGACAACAGAAAGAGTAGAAGACAGGGAATGAGAGAGAGTTATGGGAATGATAGAAGAGGAGAGAATGAAAACAGTCAGAAAGACAGAGAGAGAGAGAGAGAGAGAGAATCAGAAGAATGTGAGGAAGTGCTGGAACCAGGGATAGAGTGATGCTAGGACAGCAGGTAAGTAGGGGAACACAGAGAGAAAGGGTTACAGAAGATAGAGTGAGGAATGCAGGTGAGCAATCAAAGAACAGAGTGGTAAGAGGTATGATGTATGGAGACTCAATGATCCGTAGTGTGCAAGATAGGATACAAGAGTAGTGTTTGCCTGGAGTAATGATAGAAAGTGTGACTATGATAATTAAGCAGGATGAAAGGGTGAATGAGATGATCGCGATGGTGGGCACGAATGACTTGAAAGGCAGTGTAAATCGGGTGGCGAGAGATTTGAGATTCGTGCTTGAGGTTGTACAAAAAAACACAGAGAGGAAAAATAGTGTGTGAGTTGACCAGGTAGGATAATGAAGAGCTGAGTAGAAGAGCAGCAATAATGAATAGCATGACAGCCAGAATGTGTCAGAAGAGAGGATTGGAATACATGGGCGCTTGGAAGGCATTTGAGGACAGAAAGGAAATGTGTATGAGAGACCAATTGCATTTAAGCAAGAAATGATGTAAGCATCTGGAGACATTGCTGTTTTCTGAATGAGTCGGTGTATGAATGCAAAGAAATTAGAATTTTCGGGGTCAATGGTAGCAGGGGTGGCCTCTTGTAGGAATAGGTGCTTGGGGGAAGAAGGATGACATCAAGTAACACTGAGTTCAGTGGAGCCTGGAGGGGAATAATGATACGTATGGAAGCAGTGACATTTTTACGCTTTATATTAATGCCAGGAGTATCTGGAATAAAGGAGATGAATTGCTGGTGCTGATAGCATAAGCCTGGACAAAGATTATTGGGATCTCTGAGACATGGTTGATGGAAGATGATATAATAACAGGAATGGAAGTAGTAGGGAGGGTACAGCATTTTTTGGCAGGAAAGGAAGGGAAAATGCAGTGGTGAAATAGTGTTTATGACAAGTGATGACTTACAGGGTGTTCGGGATAAATTTGACAGTTTCGTAAGGAAAAAGAAAATCTTCTTTGTATCTATTAAATTTAATGAATTGACAAAAAACATTACAGGCAGAGTTAATTACAATACTATCAACAAGATTTACTCAAAATAACCACCATTAGCATCGATCACAGCTTCAATCCTGCTTCGGAACCTCGAACAAGCTGATGCTACAGTCTCCCTGGGAAGGGCCGCAAAAACTGTTTTAATTTTATCCATTAACTGGGCTTTTGTATTACTGGAAGTGCGATTGGTGTCTTTTTCAACTGCGCCCCATACAAAATAATCCATGGGGTTAAGGTCTGGGGAGTTTGGAGGCCAAACATTTGGACTGGTGAAGTCGTAGAAATTTTCAGACAACCATTTTTGACTTTTCCCAGAGGTGTGGCAAGGGGCCGAATCCTGCTGCCATACATACGGCCTACCATTGGCTACCCTTGTTATCCAGGGCTTGACTACAGTGTTTAGCAACTCCACGTAGCCATCTGAAGTCAACCTGAGGCCCTCTTGGAAAAAATGTGGAGGCATCACATTGCCTTCAGAGGATACACATCCGAAAACCATCACAGTTTGGGGAAATTTAGTCTGCATTACACGAGGAATGTCCTTTGTACTGTATGCAAGCCATCTGTTATTCTGCGTGTTGTGTTTTTGATCCTGGCAAAAGTTTTTCTCATCGGAAAAGAACCAGATTGTTTGTGATTCCGCAGGATGTTTCACTTTGCTTAGAAGTTTCTTCGCGTTTATCAAACGTTTTTCACGGGCCTTTTCTGTAAGCAGCTGACCTTTGCGGCGCTTGTATGAGTAGTAGCGGAGGTCTTCATTGAGTGCAAGCTTCAAAGTAGAGGCTGCAACATTCATTTCACGTGACAAAGCCCGAATTCCAATGCCAGGGATCTTCAACACCTGTTCCTGCAGATTTGCGAGGAATTCTGCTGTACGAACGCAATCAGATCGTCTGCTAGGGATCTTTCTTCTTGCTACATCCTCGTAGTCACCATTGCAAGTCTCTAGTTCATGCCTGATTGTTTTTACTGTATTCAGGGAGCATTGGGCAGCAGTCGAAATATCCTTATTTTGATGGCCGGCACGAATCATCATGATACAAGTTATTCTCTTCCATGATTCAGGTGGGTTCCAGCTATCCATCCTTTCTGACATCTTGTATATGAATGAAGAAGGGTCCAACCTTTTAAATGAAGAGAAGTGTGTGTTAATACATGTAACTTACGGAAAAATATAATTAATTATAAATATGTCAAATTTATCCAGAACACCCTGTATGTCCTCTAAGAGTGGAATTTTTGGAAGGCAGTGACTCTAATGGTTTTGAAAGCATGAGGTGGGCAAGACAGGATATTTAGTGGGGCATTGCTACAAGCCAAGGAGCACAGAGGGTGGGGGAACAGGAAATGTTTAGGCAGTTGAGCTTGGCAAGCGCAAGGAGAATGATTGTTATGGGGATTTTAACTAAAGTAGTATAAATTGGGAAGAGAAAAATGCATGTAGTAATAAGGGGATGGAATTTCTAGAATTCTTGAGGAACAAATGCCTTAGGCAACATGTAATAGAGGGAACAAGATTTTTAAGAGTTGTGGATTTGGTCATAGCATCAGAAGGGCTGATAATAACTGAGATGACATCTTCCCCCCCTCCTCCCCAGTCGGAGAGAGTGACCATGTGGTTTTGACTTGGAAGATGAATAGACATGCAAGAGTATCAAAGAGAAGGGTGATTATAGTATATAGTCTTAGATATCCACTTGGGGCAGTTCCATGGAGGATGGAATCGGAAGGCCGGATATCATTAGTGCTTGGGGAATTGTGAAGGAATATTTGTTAACAGCAATAGTAAGCTGTATTCCATGAGTGAAGAAGATGACACAATTTGGTGTAAAGTAGATGACAAACAATATCAAACAGGAACTGCAGGTGAAAAAGAGGTTATGGAAGAGATATAAGGAGTTATATTTTTTTTTTCCTGCTGGCTGTTTAATGGAGTATTGACAGCATTAGGAAAGGATTAAAAGCTGATTTTAATGCTATGAATGCACAATCAACAGAATAAACAGATGTCTCAGATCTCAAACCATCTGTATAGATGGAAAATAAATCCGAGGCTTTGTGTGAATTAAAAAACTGCATATAGATAGACAGATGGAAGTTTATTTTTCACATGGTTAGACTATAATACATTTAGTTTAATCCTTTATCCAAGTGTAAGCAAACAAAGTTTGCACCTGAAAATATCTTCAGGGCTGAGGTAAGGTAGTGCAATACCATGCCATGCCTGGTGTTGAAAAAAAATCTGCAAATGCAAAGTGTACACTTGGTGGGGAAATTATGGAGGAAGTAGAGGAGACAATAGACCATGGAGTGGTGATGCTTGACAAGGACTTTGAAGTTCACAGTTGACATTGCACAAGTGGTAAAGTCATGATATCAGATTATGGCAATTACGAAGTTGACCTTAAATTCCAGAAATAAAGAGGTTCTGGTTCCATTATATAAGGCCTTAATCAGGCCTAATATGGATTATTGTGCACAGATTTGGTCCCCTGGTTTTCATGATTCTCCTTATTAGGATATATATTGCGTAGTGTCCAGAGAAGACTGACTAAGGTGCTAAATGGTCTTTGGGATGGATATGAAGACATATTGAGGAAATACAATTTGCAAAGCATTGTGAATAGGAGCAGGAGGAGAAGGGATATGATTGAGACATATAAATTGCTAAAGGGTTCTTACTGGATTAATGTGGAAGAAATTTTTCATAGAATGGAAGAAAGTGGCAGAATAAGGCAACATTCCTAGAAGCTATATAAGGAAAGTGTGATCAGGGGCATAAGGAGCAGGTTCTTTGCATGGAGATGGCTTGGTGAATCAAGCGCATTGCCTGACATTATGGTGAAAGTAGATGCACTAAATGAGTTTAACGTATGGCTTGATGGGATTTGTGTTTACCTCCCACGATCAGTCTTTTTGGCTCCATGGAGGTCTAGTGTTAATAATAATAATATGCCATCTCATCCCATAGTAGAATCTATTACAGGTATATAATATCCTTGGCAGTTGTATTTCACCTACTTATCATCAAATTCTTGATATGTATCCTCAAAGGGTGACAGAATATTATGATAGTACTCCATGAAAAATTTACAGCATTATTAATGCCCTTCTGACAATTTTCCTCCAAATTAATGTTATCTTTGAGGCTCCAATATTGTCAAATCTTATGTTTTAGACTTCTAAGGCAGCTCTTACTCTATCAATTCATTTTATATCTTAGTCTTCCTCTGGCCCTTTTCTTTGGCAGCAAGCATTTGTTTAGCTAACCTTTCCTCTCCTATTCTGTTTAGGTGACCATACCATGTGATATCAGCTATGCTCAACATTACTTTCTTTTATCTGCTCAACATTAATATGATTTTGCCATTAATGCTAACTTATTATTTCCAAAATTTTTCTCAAAACATTCATATCTGTGATTTTCAACAGCCTTTGAACAAGTGTTTGATTTCTAACCCAGCTCTTGGATCCATAAGTTAAAATTTGAACACATTCTTGTATGCAGTTAGTTCAATGCCCGCACTCATTTCTCTCATTCTATACATTTTTATGGAATTTATAACTGTTTACCATACCAGTTTTTCTAATTCGGTTGTCTATTTCTATTTTAAATTTGCCATCTTCACTAAAAATTGTGCCTAAATTTACTTTTCTCATTTAGGATGCAGATGACATTTTCAATGTTCTTGTATTTTTTCATTGTCTATGTCGTTTTGTTAATAGGTTTTGTTAATTGGCAACCTGGGATTTAGCCAAACTGCACTGCAATATCTCCAAGTGAATGATAAACTGCTGCAAAGTGATCGCTCAGCAATTCAACTAGTCAACTTTCTACCATTGGAATTCATCAAAATTATATTCTACCACAATCATTCTTCCTTTTCTGTATGTGGAAAGTAAAAACTTGCCACATACCAAAAGCAGAACTCTTTCAGGTTACGTTTGCCTTCCTACCATACTGGTGTATTGCCAAGATTCTTGCAGATCAACTTTTTCTATAAATTCAGTCTACAAAGTTTTCTGCTTATCGATAATACTCATCCATTTAACTCTTGCTTCATTTATCCTACTGACTGTAGGGATGCATTTTTCTTTCTTCCTTCAAGAATCTCTTTACCATTTTCTGTACATTACAAGTAGTGAACCCTGGCAACTTCTTATGTCATTACACTGCACCATAAAATCTCTCTTGTGTTTGTCATAATTTCTAGTTCTGTAATTCTATATATAACCCTTATTTACTAAAAATTATACATGATTAGCCACTTTCCAATTCAAAACTGTGTGATCACTTTCATGAATTAGTGGCAGAGTGGAAATCTTGTTTACAAACAAATCCTCAATTATTGATCTTGCAATATCAAACTGCTCATACTTTCCATCACATGCTGCCTCAAGTAATTATTCCTTAGAAACTGCATAAATTGTAATTTCTTTGGTGTGTCCTTTCCTCCTTCCAATCTAGATTTCTACAACTGAAATTCCTCCTCTCCGCCTCATAATAATTACTGACCCTCTACTCATTGAACCTACTTGTCAATATCACTCACATCATCCTTTTCATCCTCTGGTCACCCAATAGAAACATAATATATAAATCCTATGTTGACATAGGATTTATATATTATGTGTATGTGTTTGGTATATGTTTTTTTTAAATATTTTTTTATATTATCTGACACTTCCAAGGGATCCCACGACACATGGAGGCAGTAAGCAAAACTTCACCAACCCACCATAGAAAATGCATTACCAGAGATTTGTGTTTAACAACCAGAACTTTTTTTATTATTATTAAAATTATTTTTATGGTGAAGCAAAACAAGAAACAGCGAGACTAAAGGAATAACAAAGAGTAAACTTGCCATAATGCAAGATTTGAAGAAAGAGATTAAAATGAAAAATGAAATGATGAATATACCAAGTGATATCTGAAGTTTAGTTTAGAAAGAAAGAAAAATAAGAAACAGGTGTCAAATGACTAGAGAATAGCAGTGTATGGAGATTTCAATGTCAGAGGATTGGTTAATGGGGGAAGGGAGACAACATCAGGTAATGCAGAGTCTATTGGGGTCCAGAGGGGATAATGATAGGTTTAGAAGCAGTGATATTTTTATGCTTTATCCTAATGCCAGGAGTATCTGAAATAAAGGAGATGAATTGGTGACAGTGATAGCATCAGTCTGGCCAAAGATTATTGAGATCTCTAAGACGTGGTTGATGGAATATGATATAATAATCATATACAGCATTTTTCGGCAATACAGAAAGGGGAAATGTGATAGTGGAGTAGAGTACTGCTTATGATAAGTGATGACTTATGTCCTCTAAGAGTGGTGTTTTTGGAAGGCAGTGACACTAATAGCTTTGAAAGCATATCGTGTGAGGTAGAGGTGGGCAAAACAGGATATTTAGTAGGGTGTTGCTACAAGCTAATGAGCACAGGGGTGGGGAGCAGGAGATGTTTAAGCAATTGAGCTTGGCAAGTGCAAGGAGACTGATTGTTATGGGAGATTTACTATTATTATTATTATTATTATTATTATTATTATTATTTGACATCTCCAGGGAGCCGATAGACTCTTCGAGGTAGGGCACCTGCTCTACACCTCTGTCTCCACCAACTCAAACCACAAACTGACTGCAACTCAACTACAAAACTGCCAATCACCACCACTAGTATTTCCAAAGACAATCACAAACATCCATGCCCATGGTGAGATTCGAACCCACAGCCTTTTTTGGTGGAAGAGCAGATACACTAAACACTGGGAAGAGTAAATCGCATGTAGTAATAAGGGAATGGAATTTCTAGAATTCTCGAGGAACAAATGTCTTAGGCAACATGTAATAGAGGGAACAAGAGATTCAAAAGTTTTGGATTTGGTCATAGCATCAGAAGAGCAGATAAAAACTGGGATGACATCTTTCTCTTTCCCCCCCTCCCTCCCAGTTCGAGTGACCACGTGGTTTGGACTTTGAAGATGAATAGACATACAGGAGTATTAAAGAAAAGGAACATATATGAAAGTAAATGGTGGGTGATTATAATAGTCTTAGATCGTAACTTGGAGCAGTTCCATGCAGGGCAGAATTGAAAGGCCAGGATATCATTAGTGCTAGGGAAATTGTGGAGGAATATTTGTTAGCAGCAATAGTAAGCTGTATTCCACGAGTCAAGAATAGGACACAATTTGGTGTAAAGTGGATGACAAACAATATCGATCAGGAACTGCAGATGAAAAACAGTTATGGAAGAGTTATAAGGAGAGGGGTGGAGAGCAGATGCATGAAGAATATAAGTTTCAGGCCAGGAGGGTGACTATTATAGTAAGGAAGGCAAAACTGGAATAAGAGAAGAGATTGGCACTAAGATCCAAACAAAATCCTAGGGAATTTTTTAGCTATGTGGCCGGTAGGATGAGAAATGATTCTGGAAGAATGACATCGTGGGATAAAAATGGTAATAGATTGGTTGTTACAGAAGATATAGTGAAGTTGTTCAAAGAATGCTTTATTGGAATATTTCATCCTGGAGAAGTAAGTTCTAATACTTGAGGGATAAGTCAGGTTCAAGGTTTAGATTGCAAGAGGAGAGTGAGTTCCAGGTACTGAGTATTCTGGATGTCAATAAAGCTGTGGGACCAGATGGTATTTCTCCACTGGTTTTGAGAGAATGTGTGCTAAAGAACTGACAGCTCTGTTGACCTGGCTTTCAATGAAAGTCTGGCTATGGGAGAGGTAACCTAGGAATGAAAGGAAGGAAAGATAGTGCCATTGCATAAGGGCAGTAGCAGAGTGGAAGTGTCTAATTATATGCCAGTTTGTGTTCCATCAGTAGTTGCTAAGTTCTTGGAGAAATTAGTGAGGGACCACATACAGCGTTAGGCAGATGAGGATGATATTATCTGTGACAATCAACATGAATTTGTTAAGGGGTGGTCTTGCTTTAGTAATATTGCTTTAGTCAGTTTAATACAGCAAAATGTAAAGTCTTGAAGTTTCGGATACATCGATGAGAGGCTGCATACTCTGTTCAAGGAACTATACTCGAGGAAGTAGGGGAGGCAAAAGATCTGGGGTGATGATTGATAGAAACCTGAAATTCAGGGAATTTCAGGTTTCTTTACAAAGGTGGTGAAGGCAACCCAGATGATAGCTACAATATGGAGAAGGATGCTGACCTGCAGAGATAAAAGAGTTGCCATTCTATTGTATAAAGTCCTGATCTGATCACACTCAGACTATGGTTCTCAAATTTGGTCCACAGGATATAAAGAGGCTAAATTAACTGTGGAAAGGGTACAGAGGCAGATAACAAATATGGTTTCAGGACTGTACAATGTTAGTTATTAGGATTGGTTGAGGGAATGTGTACTGAAGAGTTTGGTAGATAGAAGAAGGAGATGTGATATGATTGAGACTTTTAAACTGTTGGGAGGTAGTTACAGTATTGACACTGAGGAGTTCTTTTGCTTGGTGAAGCAGCAGGAGGGAGATGACAAGGGACCATCCCTGGAAGTTACAAAAGGAAGCTGTGTGCAAAAGGGCGAGGAGTGGTTTCTTTGCATGGTGGGCGGTTGAACCATGGAATGAATGCATTGCCTGATAAATTGGTGAGAGCAAAAACAGTAAATGAGTTCAAGGAGTGGTATGATAGACTTTGTGTCCTAGAAAGGACCTCCCACGATGAGTCTTTTGTCTCCATGGAGACCTGAATAATATTAATAATAATAATAAGGACTGATATCCAGGAGAAGGAATGAGCAAGATAATTCATGTTATGGATATGAGAACGAAACAAGTAAGAGAATTAGTTATTAAGTTAGTAATTAGTTAGTAATTAATCACTGAAACAAAAAAGAAATTAAAAGGAACTATGAGAACTGAAAATTTTAATATGATATACAGTGGAGTCGACAGAGACCAAAGAGCACAAGCAGGAGTCATGATTTGGATTCATAACTCCCGTTCAAAACAGTTAAAACATTATAAATTATGGAATGAAAGAATAATAGAAGCTAGAATAAAAATAGATAGAGGCTAACAATAACTGGTTTATATGCCTCAGAAGAAGGAAGAGAATAGGATAATATTGATTTTTATAATCAGCTACAAAACATACATAATAAAATAAATAAAAATGATTACATAATTTTAGCAGGAGACTTAAATGCAAGAATTGGAAACACAAAAACTAATAATAATATAGGAATACATGGAGAACACACTCTAAACAGAAATGGTAAAAATTTGATTGACTTTGTAGTTTATAATAACCTAAAAATAATGAATTCCTTCTATAAACATAAAGATATACATAAATATACCTGGGCAGCAAGAGGATGGAAATCAATATTAGATTACTTCATATTAAATGAAAAGACATCAAAATTTTCACTAGATGTTAGAGTTCACAGAGGATATGAAATAAGCAGTGACCACTTCCTTGTAAAAATAAAATTAAGATTACCACCTAAATGGCTACAAGTAACAAGATCAGAAAGAAAAATTTAAACATTTGTTTATAAAACTGGACTATTGAATGACACAAATGTACAATGGCTATATGAACAAATAATTAACCAATATCTAGATAAAATAAAACAAAATGAAGAAATAGAAATAGAATGGCTTAATATAAAAACAATACTAAATGCAGCAAATGAAAGCTTAGGAAAGACCAAAAAATTCAATAAAAGAAAATAAACTGAATATCTGGGATGATACAATGAAAGAAATAATCAAAAAGAAAAAAGAAGCCTATCACAAATGATTAAGCAGTAAAAGACTAGAAGATGAAATAGAATATAAAAGAATAAGAGCCATAGCTAAAAGAGAAGTCAGAAAAAGAAATAGAGAATCATGGAATAAATTTGTTTCTAATTTAGAACATAATTTATATTCATGATTCAGGATTGGCTATCTGATAGGTATCAGAGAGTTGTGTATGGTGGAGCAGTTTCAATGAGACAGAAGGTTACAAGTGGGGTCCACAGGGCTCAGTACTAGGACCTATATTGTTTAACCTTTATATCAATGACACTGGCAGTGGATTGCAAGAGGATATTCAGTTGTTTGCAGATGATGCGAAGCTGGGAAGGATTATTAGTAATAGTGCAGATGTGGTAGCCCTGCAAGAGGATTTGAATAAGCTAGATAGATGGGCAAATGAATGGGGATTTCAGTTTAATGCAGCAAAATGTAAGGTCTTGAGGTTTGGGAAACATCGATGGGATGCTGCATAGTTTATGGGAGGAGTTATACCGCAGGAAGTTGGGGAGACAAGAGATCTGGGGTTGATGATTGATAGAAACCTGAAGTTTAGGGGACATATTGCAAAGGTGGTGAAGGTAACACAGAGGATTGCTGCAATTATGAGAAGGACACTGACCTGCAGACATAAAAGGGTTATCATTCCATTGTATAAGTCTCTGATCAGACCACACTTGGATTATTGTTCTCAGATTTGGTCCCCAGGATTTGAAGGGGATAAATTAACTGTGGAAAAGATACAAAGACGGATAGTTATGAGAGTTATGTACAAGGATAATTATGAGAATATGCTGAGGGAATGTGGACTGCAGAGTTTGGCAGATAGAAGAAGGAGAGATGATATGATTGAGACTTTTAAACTGTTGAGAGGTGGTTACAGGGTTGACACCGGGGAGTTCTTTCACTTGGTTGAACAGCGGGAATGAGTGATGACAAGAGGCCATCCCTGGAAGTTACAAAAGGAAACTGTGAGCAAGAGGGTGAGGAGTGGTTTCTTTGCATGGATGGTGGTTGAGCCGTGGAATGCATTGCCTGATACAGTGGTGAGGGCAAGAATGGTCAATGAGTTTAAGGAGTGGTATGATAGACTTTGTGTTTCTTAGGGGGAACCTCCCCTCGATGAGTCTTGACAGACTTTATGTTCTTAGGAAGGACCTCCCACGATAAGTATTTTGACTCCATGGAGGCCTGAATAATAATAATATAAAATAAGACCCAATGTATATAAGATTTTGAAACACTTAAATGCAGATACCAAAGAAAACATAAAATTAAACACCGAATTGAAATTAGAAGAATTTCTAAATTACTACACAGAACTGTGGACAGACAAATATTTTAATAAAGACAACTGGCAAACAACTAACGAAAATGAAAAGGAAATAATTGAAGCAGAATTAGAAATCAGCCTGAAAGAAACAAGAAACGGAAAATCACCTGGAGAAGATAAGCTAGGTTCAGAACTATACAAATACGCAGGAACAAGATTCAAAGAAAGACTCTTATTATTTTTAAATAAAATTTACTCAACTGGTATCCTCCAATAGAATGGAAAAAAGCAATTGTGATTTCTATCTTTAAGAAAGGTAATAAAAGATGACCCTAAAAACTATAGAGGTATCAGTATACTAAATTCCTGTTACAAAATATATAGCAGAATCTTAAATAACAAACTAATGAAATATTCCGAAAACTTTATTCTAGAAGTATAGAATGGATTTAGAAAAGGATGATCATATAATCATATATAGACCCAGCCTTTTTCCTAAAATTAATAATAGAGAAAAGAAGAGAATATAATTTCAAAACACACATTGCATTTATTGACTTTGAAAAAGCATTTGACAAAGCTAAAAGAAACATATTATTTAACATATTAAAAGAAAGACAAATACCAAATAATATCCTGAAAGTTATCACAAGTATATATGAAAATAATCAAATTCAAATAAGATTAAATCACGAGCTATCATATACAAGAGAGATAAACCAAGGGGTCCAACAGGGATATCCCCTCTCAGCAACTCTTTTTAATATATACTTAAATGAAATAATAAGAGCCTGTGCAGCTCAGTGGATGTGGCATTTGCACACCACAGCGCTTGGCCGCACGAAGGAAGACTTCGAGTTTCGAGTCTAGTCGGTGACTAGAGGAAATTTTTCTAAGCCTTTTTTCGACCGGTTCCCGAGTTAGTCAATCTCTGGCATGGGCAAGCAGGTTTTTCCTCCCAGAAACTCGGGTTTTTCGTCCCGTAAACTCAAGAAAATCGCCCATAGAACCCACATTATTTCAGACATTAAATATATTGTGTTAGGGTTAGGGACCACGAGATGGTGGCACATTTGAGCCGTCTCTCTTCACTGTGAACCGCTTAATTAGTGATAGCCTTGGGCCATCTATCTCTGATTGGTACCAGTGGAGATTGAACTGCCCACTCAATCTCCAAAAGTTAGATAGGACTAAAATGGCCTCACGAAACCCCCGTACACAGGAATAAAAAGGCGTTAGCTGATTTATTTTTTATGAAATAATAATAAAATGGAGTAAAAATTTACATCAAGGAATTAAACTTTCACCTACAGTTAACTTAAACACTCTCCTCTTTGCCGACGACCAAATAATAATTACAAATTCTGAAGATAACTTACAGAAAGCTATTTTAAATCTAAATGAGATATCCAAAGATTATGGTATGATAATACCAATGGAAAAATCAAAAACCATGGCCTTTAAAGCACAAGATCCAGCAAGAACTAAAATAGTAATATATAACAAGATCTTAGAACAGGTGAATTCATTTAACTACCTAGGATGTATAATCACATATGAAAATGAAAAAGATATAAACGTAAAAATTGCAAAATATTTAAAAATAACAGGTGTAATTAAATCTATATTTAAACCAAACCTAGTTCAAAAACAAACCAGGCTAAAAATATACAATACATTAGCCCTACTGGTCTTAATGTATGGAAGCAAAATCTGGATAATAAAACAAAAAGACAAACAAAGATTAACAACAGCAGAAATGAAGTTTATGAGAAAAACTGCAAAGTATACCCTATTTGATCACAAAAGAAACAAAAGATATTATGAAAGAATTAAACCAAGAACCAGTAATAGAAAAAATTAAAAATTATTAACATATATGGATGGAACACATTTAAAGAATGAAAACAGAAAGATTACCAAAACAAGCCTTAAAGTACAAGCCATTAGGAAAAAGAAAACCAGGGCGTCCTCTTAAACGATTCAACGATGACTTCTAAGGCCAGAATAGGCTATGCTAGGCCTAAATCCTTGATACGTATGATGATGATGATGATGATGATAAGGACTGATATCCAGGAGAAGGAATGAGCAAGATAATTCATGCTATGGATATGAGAAGGAAACAAGTAAGAGAATTAGTGGTAGTTGTGGGAAGTAACGATTTACATGGACACAAGGAGAATATCAGGAAGGTGAATATCTTCTGATATTCACCTTCCTATTGAGAAGTAGTTACTGTGATGATGAGTTGAGATGGAAAGCCAGAATGATTAATGGTATGATACAGAGCTGTGTGAGAAGGGAGTGCAGTTTCTGGATAAGCGGAATGTATGAGAAGAACGGAATTGAGTGAAGAATGAAATTATACAGAAGTGACAGATTGTATTCGAATGGCTTTGAAGTGCATGAAATGGAGTTACTGTTTGCTAGACTGAAGTGCAGTGTGTGATTCAAGCAGGAAATCTAAAGTAATAGGTGAAGTGACAGAACAGTATAGAGGTACAGAAAAGAAAGAGAAGGCAAAAAGAAGAGGGAAAACAGGGGAAGACTGGATGACTAGGGATATATGGCATAGGGAGAGTGGATGTTGCAAGTAGTAATGAATGTATGTATTAGGATGAATAAGATACAGATGGAAGAGATCAGGATATGGACAGGAAGTTGAGACTGAGTAGATATGTGTGGTAAACAGTGATAAAAGTGACTGGGGAAGTGCAGGTGTGAAGGGAAAATTACAATCAATGTCTTCGGCAGAACTGGTTATAGATGTCAAATTAAAATGCTGTGTTTTACAAATTCAAGAAATAACAGAAATAAGGGAGAATAAATAGTTTCATTGATAGCGTACATATGTCCCAAAATAATTGTACTAAGTCAAACATGGTTAAATGAAATGAAGATGGTATCCTAATGGGAATAGAAATGAAAGACTACAGTGTTTTTGCATGGATAGAATGACAAGAATGGACGGGTAGTGGTGCTGATAGTAGTGTTACACCCTGATAAACCAAGAATGTGAAAATTTCAGTTATCATGGTGTAACAAGAGAAAAAGATAAAAACCCTGTATAAGTAGCTAATACATAAATTTAAAGAAAGAAAATGATGCTTGCATCCAAGTGAAAATTATAGCTGAAATTATAGCTTTTATTATTTAATTAAATAATAAAAAAAGGGAATTTTATTACAGTATGATATGAAAAAAATAGGTTAAGTATGACAAAGAAGATTAGTCATAAGAATTTGTATGTGAGAGGCTAGAGATTAAATTATTCAAGTAAATTCTTAGAAAATTTTGGAAAGGGGATTAATTTTGTATATATGACATAGAGGCTAGCGTAAACAAAAGACTAGTGGTCAAGGTCAATTCCCGAAGTGAGACTTAGTCACATGTCAGTTGCGTGCACATGGATAGCAGCATGTTTTGGCAGAAAAATGCCACTCTAATTGGTGAGTGAAATCGACTACAGTAAGGGGGGGAAGAAAAGAAATTGAAGAAAGTGCCGTTAGGGGCCACTTATAAAAGGATTAGGAACCCGCCCCCACAAGGCTGCTTTTTGATTCCTCTAAAGTTTTGTATAGGTTTCACGGGTTTCCTGAGCGACGGCTTAGGAGTTATCTCCGTCCAACACAACAAGGAAACAAAGTGCACGGGATTTCGATTCTGTGTTTCTATTGCAAGAAATGAGGATCGCCGTATGTTAAAAGAAGGAAGATATTGTCTATGTGTTTCAACATCCAGTATTCGTAATGAGAGAAAGAAATCCGTTAAGAAGTCAGTTCGAACGTGGTGAGTAAAGCAGCCGTAAATTTAGATGATCCTATGTGTGTCCATATTTCAAGCACGAAAAGTAAAGATCGCGAGAGCCCTGTTTAATGCCAAAAGAACTTAAAGAACTTAGGAGTGATAGATCATAGAAGTGTTCGTTCTAGAAAGGTACAATCAAAAAGAGGTAGAAACTAGTGTAGAAAACCCAAGTCAAAAGAGGTACTGTAAAAATCTAGTGTTAATTGAAATCATATGTATTTGTAATCATTATTCAATTTTTGGACAGTTGAAGAAATTTAAGAAGAATTAAGCTAGGACTTTAGTATATATCAGATAGAATGAGAGTAAGCTTGATGATATTATTTAATAAGTATTCATGTGCCTGGGGATTTATGTATGTGTATTGTATTTGTATATGAGAGTTTTAGGGGTCAAAGGTATGTGTTAGCACAGCGAAAGGATAGCTTGACCTATATTGTTTTAGTAAGTTAATTAGAGTAATCTGATAACATATGTCCATGGTAATACTGTACTATAGAGAATTCAGACTAGCTTAGGGTTAACTAAACTGTTAATTTGTTCTGGGATTATATAGATTTTGTTGTAAGCATAGAATCTGTTGGCGGCATGATCGCAAATCCCATATAGGATCTTAGCCTAATACTTGTATGTTGCTAATGTTAATTTGTAATTATTTTTCTTAGTATTGAAGTGATTTTATATAATAGAATATTGAATTGTACCATGTTTAAGATTTTAATAAACTTTTATTCGTTGAAATTAGAGTAGTCTGAAATTTGCTGCCCAATGCACCACTTGAAAAATGTACAAACCTAATCACGCGGGGGGGATTATTTTGTTAAGTTACGAGATAAGGGTCATGACTGCATATTAGTTTACACCCAGACATATTTTGGTAATTGTTCCTTGTTTATGAATTATATATCTTAAACTAAATGTCCTGAAAGGCGTAGTATAATATAAATATTAGGGACACTAAGGGGAGAAAAGCTTAAGTATTTGTATTTGAGTGATATCTCGTACATAGAAGAGTTTGGATAAAGATAAGTACAGTTTCAATTGTAGGAATAAATAAAAGGCATAAAAATCGTAAATAGGGATGCAACAGTAGCAGAGGAATTATGTTGTTAAATCCTGAATGAAAGAAAATTTATAATGTATTGCCTTTCACTCAGATTTAACAAGTATCTAAATTCTCGATGTAATACTTGTATATTAATAAAAAAAAAATGAATGTAATTGATAATATATGAGAATATAGAATTGACTAAGGAATGAAGGTGGATTCAGCTGCAGCCGCCAGTGGAATTTCGCCAAGTCTTCCCCCATTTAAGAACTCTATTATAAGCAATATCATAAGGGACTTTGTGTCATGCAGTACTTGCAGCATGTAAGCGTCTCGGGAATTGGATATGTGGCTTGTTAACAAGCGCGGAGAGTGTATGTGCGCAAAATGCAGGCAGTGGGAGGAAATAAGTGCATTACAAATATCAATATCCGACCTTGTTGATCCATGAACGGGGAATGAATGTAGGAAGACAAGTAGTGTGATAGGAGAAATGAAAAAAATATATATATGAATGAGAAAATAATAGTTGATAGTGTGGAAGGCGTGAGTGACTGTGAAAGTCTAGGAGATGGTTTTGTTTTTGGAGAGTGAATTTAGATTAAGAGTGACTCACCTGCAGAGAGAGATAGATGAGCTGAAAGAGGAGGTGGAATGTCTTGTGAATGAAAGTAGAAGTATGAAAGATAAGATTAGGAGAATGGAAGAGATAAATGCAAGGCGAATCAGAGTAGGGGAGAGAGAGAGAATTTTGGGAATGTTAGAAGAGGAGAGAAAGGAAAGAGCAGAAGAGAGGGAATGAGTGAGAGGTATGGGGGTGCTAGAAGAGGAGAGAATGGAAACAATAGAAGAAGGGCATGAGAG
The DNA here is from genome assembly GCF_054136105.1 of Typopeltis vanoorti. Lineage (NCBI taxonomy): Eukaryota > Metazoa > Arthropoda > Arachnida > Uropygi > Thelyphonidae > Typopeltis > Typopeltis vanoorti. The sequence goes on along the minus strand of NC_143570.1, from coordinate 63,717,509 downwards.
AGAGAGAAAGAGGTATGGGAATGCTAGCAGACAAGAGGATGGAAACAGTAGGAGAGATGGAATGAGAGAGAGGTATGGGAATGCTAGAAGTGGAGAAAATGGAAACAGCAGGAGAGAGGGAACGAGAGAGATGTATGGGAGTGCTAGAAGAGGAAAGAAAGGAAAGAGCAGAAGAGAGGGAATGAGTGAGAGGTATGGGGTGCTAGAAGAGGAGAGAATGGAAACAATAGAAGAAGGGAATGAGAGAGAGAGAAAGGTGTGTGGGAATGCTAGTAGACAAGAGGATGGAAACAGTAGGAGAGATGGAATGAGAGAGAGGTATGGGAATGCTAGAAGTGGAGAAAATGGAAACAGTAGGAGAGAGGGAACGAGAGAGATGTATGGGAGTGCTAGAAGAGGAAAGAAAGGAAAGAGCAGAAGAGAGGGAATGAGTGAGAGGTATGGGGGTGCTAGAAGAGGAGAGAATGGAAACAATAGAAGAAGGGAATGAGAGAGAGAGAGGTATGGAAATGCTAGCAGATGAGAGGATGGAAACAGTAGGAGAGACGGAATGAGAGAGAGATATGGAAGTGCTAGAAGAGGAGAGAATGGAAACAGTAGGAGAGATGGAATGAGAGAGAGGTATGGAAATGGTAGAAGTGGAGAAAATGGAAACAGTTGGAGAGAGGGAACGAGAGAGATGTATGGAAGTGCTAGAAGAGGTGAGAATTGAAATAGTAGTAGAGAGAGGTATGGGAATGCTAGAAGAGAGAACAGCAGTAAAGATGAGGGAATGAGAGGGACCTATGGGAATGAAAGAAGAGGAGAGAATGATAACAGTAGGAGAGAGTAAGAGATAAGAGGTATGATGTATAGGGACTCAATGATCCATTGAGTGGCTATGGCAATTAAGAGAGGTGAAAGGGTGGATGAGATGATTGTGATGGTAGGAACAAATGACTTGAGTGGTAATGTAAGTCAGGCAGCGAGAGATATGAGTTTTTGTTTGAGGCTGTACGGAAGAAGACAGAGAAAGGAAAAATAGTGTGCTTGTTGCTTAGGTATGATAATGACAAGCTGAGCAGAATACCAGTAATATTGAATGAGATAATAGCTAGAATGTGTGACAAGAGCGGACTGGTATATGTGGATGCTTGGAGTGTGTTTGAGGTAAGAGAGGAATTGTATGCGAGAGACTGCTTACATTTGAATGAGGAAGGACGTAGGCATCTGGAGAGATTGCTGTTCTTAACGACTCAGTGTGTCCCAGGGAGGATGATAGCAGTGGTGGCCTCTTGTGGGAATGGATACGTGGGAGAAGGGAGACGACATCAGATAACACTGAGCCCAGTGGCGTCTAGAGGGGATAATGCTGGGAACAGAAACAACGGCATTTATATGCTTTATACTAATGCCAGGAGTATTCGGAATAAGGGTGAGGAATTGGTTGAGCAGATAGCATCAGCCTGGCCAAAAATTATTGGGATCACTGAGACGTGATTGACAGAAGAGGATATCATAAAAGGAATAGAAGTCGCTGGACACAGCATTTTTCAGCAGGATAGGAGAGGAAAGCGTGGTGGTGGGATACTGCTTATGATAAGTGAAGACCTATGTCCTCTAAGAGTGGAGGCTTTGGTAGGAAGTGGGATCAATGATTTTGAGAGCATGTGGTGTGAGGTAGAGGTAGGCAAGACAGAATATTTAGTGGGGTGTTGCTACAGACCCAGGAGCACAGAGAATGGGGACCAGGATATGCTTAGACAGTTAAGTTTGGCAAGTGCAAGAAGAATGATTGTTATGGGAGATTTTAACTACAGCAGTATAAATTGGAGAGAGGAAGATGCATGTAGCAATAGGGGAATGGAATTTCTAGAATTCTTGAGGTACAAATGTCTTAGGCAACATGTAACAGAGGGAACAAGAGGTTCAAAAATTTTGGATTTGGTTATAGCATCAGAAGAGTTGATAATAATTGAGTTGACGTCTCTCCCACCAGTTGGAGAGAGTGACCATATGGTTTTGACTTGGAAAATGAATAGACATGCAGGAGTATCAAAGAGACGGGAACTTATGTGGAATTATAAGGCAGGTGATTATAATATTCTTAGACGTCAACTTCGCGAAGTTTCATGGAGGGAGGAATTGGAAGGCAGGGATATCACCAGTGCATGGGAAATTGTGAAAGAATATTTGTTATCAGCAATGGTAAGTTGTATACCACGAGTAAAGAAGAGGGCGCAATTTGGAGTAAAGTGGATGACAAACAATATTAAACAGGAATTGCATGTGAAAAAGAGACTATGGAAGAGATATAAGGAGAAAGGTGAAGAGAAATTGCATGAAGAATATAAGACACAAGCCAGAAGAGTGACTAGTGTGGTAAGGAAAGTGAAACTGGAATATGAGAGGAGATTGGCCCTAAGATCCAAAGAAAATCCTAGAGAATTTTTTAGCTATGTGGCCAGTAGGAGGAGCAATGACTGTTGAAGAATGATATTGCAGGATAAATATGGGAATTGAGAGACTGATGCAGAGGACATAGTGGAATTGTTCAATGAACACTTTATTGGAGTATTTTAATCTGGAGGAGAGTCAGTTTTAATGCTAAAGGGATAGGGCAGGTTCGAGGTTTAGAGGTACAGGAGGAGAGTGTGTTTCAGATACTGAGTACTCTAGATGTCATTAAAGCTTTGGGACTGGATTGTATTTCACCACAAGTTTTGAGAGAATGTGCTAGGGAAGTGACAGTGCCTTTAATCTGGCTTTTCAATGAAAGTCTGACTGCGGGAAAGGTGCCCAGGGAATGGAAGGAAGATAACATAGTGCCATTGCATAAGGGTGGTAACAGACTGGAAGTGTCTAATTATAGGCCAGTTTGTGTGTCATCAGTAGTTGTTAAGATCTTGGAGAAAGTAGTGAGGGACCGTATACAGAATTGGGCAGATGAGGGTAAGGTTATCTGTGAGAGTTAAGATGGATTTGTGAAAGGGTGCTCTTGTTTCAATATGCTAGCCTTTTATAATAAAGTTATAGGAACATTAGATGAGGGAAAATCATATACTGCCATTTTCTTGGATTTGGCAAAGGCATTTGACAGGGTGCCACATGATAAGCTGATATTTAAGTTGCAGCACATGGGTCTGGATATCAGATTGGTCAACTGGATTCAGGATTGGCTATTTGATAGGTATCAGAGAGTTGTGTATGGTGGAGCAATTTCAAGGAGGCAGAGGGTTATAAGTGGGATCTCACGGTGACCTATATTGTTTAACCTATATTGTTTAAATTTACCACAGGTACCAGGACCTATATTGTTTAACCTTTATATCAATGACATTGCCAGTGGATTACAAGGGGATATTCAGTTGTTTGTGTATGATGCGAAGCTGGGAAGGGTTATTAGTAATAGTGCAGATGGGGTAGCCCAGCAAGAGGATTTGAATAACCTAGATAAATGGGCAAATGAATGGCTTTATCAGTTTAATGCAGCAAAATGTAAGGTCTTGAGGTTTGGGAAACATCGATGGGATGCTGCATACTCTGTGGGAGGAGTTATACTGGAAAAAGTAGGGGAGATAAGAGATCTGGGGTTGATGATTGATAGAAACCTGAAATTTAGGGGACATATTGCAAAGGTGGTGAAGGTAACACAGAGGATTGCTGCAATTATGAGAAGGACACTGACCTGCAGAGATAAAAGAGTTATCATTCCATTGTATAAGCCTCTGATCAGACCATGCTTAGACTATTGTTCTCAGATTTCGTCCCCAGGATTTGAAGGGGATAAATTAACTGTGGAAATAGTACAAAGACGGATGACAAAGATGGTTTCAGGACTGTACAAGGATAGTTTTGAGGATCGGCTGAGGGAATGTGGACTGCAGAGTTTGGTGGATAGAAGAAGAAGAGGTGATATGATTGAGATGTTTAAACTGTTGAGAGGTGGTTATAGGGTTGACACTGGGGAGTTCTTTCACTTGGTTGAACAGCGGGAAGGAGTGATGATAAGAGGCCATCTCTTGAAGTTATGAAAGAAAACTGTGAGCAAGAGGGTGAGGAGTGGTTTCTTTGAATGGAGGGTGGTTGAACCGTGGAATGCATTGCCTGATGGAGTGGTGAGAGCCAGAAAAATCAATGAGTTTAAGGAGTGGTATGATAGACTTTGTGTTTCTTAGGGGGGGGACCTCCCCTCGATGAGTCTTGACAGACATTATGTTCTTGGAAAGGACCTCCCACGATGAGTCTTTTGACTACATGGAGGCCTGATTTTTTTAGCTTGATTTTTTATTTGTACAGCCTTGGCACTCCTTTTGGAGAAACCAGGATTTAGTTAGGGAATAGCAGTTTAGAATGTGTGGGAAATTATTATTATTATATAATCTCCATGGAGTCAGAGGATCATCGTGGAAGGTACACTATTGCACATAATGCTCATCAAACCATGTCTTAATTTGATTCAATGTGTCTACATTCACAACACACTCAAGCAATGCATTCCACTCACCACCCACTCTCTATGCAAAGAAACCCCTCCTCACTCCTTTCCTGACACTCTCCTTATACAGTTTCCAGTGATGGCGTCTTGGTCTGCTCCCCTCACCCATTCTACGAAAACGTTTTCCATGTCAGCCTGATAACAACCCCTGACTAGTTTTTATGTCTCAATCATATTCCCCCCCCCTCTTCCTCTTATTCACAAGGCTCTGTAACTTACATTCTCTCAATCTGTTCTCATAATCCTCAATGCAAACACCACTGACCACTTTTGTGAATCTTCTCAGGGTGCTTTCCAGCATACTCTCATCACTATGAAAACTAGGTAACCAACTCTGTGCACAACAATCCATATGAGTCCTGATCAAGGCCTTATACAATAACATCATAGCCGCTCAATTTCTGCATGTCAGGGTCCTCTGATTCATTACCATTATCTGATGTCACATTTTCACTAGTTGTGCAATATGGCCCTTGAATTTCAGTTCCTTATTCACCATCACTCTTTGATCTTTCATCTCCTGTATTTCCTTTAAAGTTTCCCCACCAAGAGTATACTTTGCATCCTACTGTTGCTTACTAAATCTCAAAACCTTACACTTTGCAAAATTGAACTGATAGTTACACTTAGCTGCCCATTCATACAATCTGTTGAAGTCCTCTTGTAAAGCCATAACATGCACTTGACTCTGCATTGGTCTCCCCAAATTTGCATCATCTGCAAACAGCTGCATATCACTAGTTAAACCCATCCCAATATTATTAACATACAAATTGAACAATAATGATCTCAAAACTGATGTCTTCCATACATCACTAGTGATCTTCCTGTTTTGGGATACTGCACTCCCATGTAGTACTTTCTGTTACCAATCTGACAGTCAGCCACTGATCCAACTCATAAGTATGTTATCCAATCCCAATGTATGTTTCCATGGCAGTAAGGATTACTTCGGTGATACATGTCGTTCATATGTTTGGGTTTGAAGGTCGGAAACAATAATCCAAACATGGTAATAAGGCATAGAAGTAACAGGAGTCCCATTGTCCTACTTGGCATTGGTATAATGCCAAACTACTCTTGTATGGGAATGGCTGTGTAAGCATTGTTACATGGATGAGTAGATGAGCACTAGATTATGGTCAGAATTACCTAGGGAGTCCACTCGTTATTACCTCTGAATGTTGTTCAGAAGTAATAGGCTTATTACTACCCATTGCAATGATTTCCATTTATTGATTCATTTGAGCAAAAAGCACTAATAATAACAATAAAATGTGCGAGCATAAAAGTTTAGTGGGTGGAATGCATTGCCTAAGTGTGTTGTGAATGTATGTATACACATTGAATCAGTTTAAGGAGTAGTTGGATGAGTGAGCTTTGTGTGTGATACTGTGTGCCTTCCATGATGATTCTCTGACTTCAGAGAGGTAAGATATTAATAATAATAACAATCATATAATTTCTTTGCATCTTTAACTTTTAGTGCTACTTACAATTCACCTACACTTTGCATCATTAAAAAACAGCTGAAGATCCCCACTCAGACCATAAGATATATCATTTACAAACTGGCTAAACAGCAGAAGCCCAAGAACAGAACCCTGGGGCATGCTACTCATTACTCTCCTTTTCTGAGAAACTGCTCTATCATACACAACTTGCTGGTATTGTGCATGTAGGGAATTGCCAATTCATCAAACCAATATACTATCTGTTTCCATCTTCTTCAGCTTGTTCAAAAATTTCTCAAGTGGTAATCTAAAATACTTTTGCAAAGTCCAAGAATATCACTGTACATGATTCTCCATTATATAGCACACTTGTTACCTTATCATAAAATGAAAGTAAATTGCTAAAACAAGACATACCTTTTACAGATCCATGCAGGCTATTATAAAGGATACTATATCCATGAACCTAATCTTATATTCTATTCCTAACCAATCTCTCCAACACCTTAACTACAACTGCAGTTATACAGATTGGTGATATGTCATCCATTCTCGCAGCCTTATTAACATCCAGAGACGTAGCTGGGGGGGGGGGGGATAGGCAGTCCACCCCGAGTGGCATTTTGAACCTTACTCTATACGGCGTTTTGACTTTTAGTAATATTTTGGATGTGTATCAAGAAGCGAGTTAAACCCATGGACCACCCAGGGTGGCAAAAGCTCTAGAAATGCCACTGTTAACATCTAACCCAATCAGTGGCAGCTTTTCCATAAGGACTGCAGGACTGCATTCAATGCAGCCCTTATGGACGAGCTGCCACTGAACCCAAACACCTGACACACCTCTGATTCTTTCACTTTCATTCCATGAAAACTAATGATAATAATAATCACAATTATAATAGCATGCACACATTCATAAAATTGCCGGCCTGGTTGGCTGAGAGGTTAGCGTATCTGTTCTCTAGCCAGAAGGCTGCAGGTTCGAATCCCGGCATGGGTATGGATGTTTGTGATTGTCTGTGAAAATACTAGTGGTGGTGGTCAGCGGTAGATGGCGTCAGTGTAGATGATGAAAGTAGTTGTTGGAAATGGAGAGCTGTGTAGTTGGTGCCCTCCCTCAATGAGTCTTTGGACTCCCTAGAGGTGTCATATATTAAAATAATAATAATAATAAAATCTCAAGGACAAACTGGGAACATTTAACATAATAAAATATTTTCATACAAGGTGGATATACTTTTTAGTGAACAGATACATATCATTTGATAAAAATAGATTCTTTCAATGTTATCAATATTTCTTGTAATGAGCAATAGGAATCTTAACTTACTATCTGCATTTCGACATTCTATCTCTACTGGATGTGGACAAAAGTCATATCTAAAACGTAATTCAGCAATAATCTCAAAATCTCCATCTCTGTGGTATGGAGAAGTATTGTTCATCCAGTCAGTCCAACAGTCTTTGTTAATAACTGTGGTTAGGGGAACTGTATAACAGAGAAAATATTCACAGTTAATTCAACTGTGATAACCAGGATTATTTTTTAAATAAAAATAAATGTTTTCAACTTTTACAAAGGCAAACAAAATGTTTAGAAAATGAGGAGTTTTTATTTATTTATTTATTTTGAATTTATTTTTTTAAGAGTTATTGGCTTATGTGGATCAGTACTGCATCAGTAATGGTGTGTGTGTGAAGGTATGTTGCAATGCATTTCAGACACTATGGAGATACTAAGATACTCTGTGTGTGTGTGTGTGTGTGTGTGTGTGTGTGTGTGTGTGTGTGTGTGTGTGTGTGTGTGTGTGTGTGTGTGTGTGTGTGTGTGATAACAAAGTTTATTTATTTATATTATTTATATTCAAATACTATTATGATAATTTTAGATTAAAATTCAGCACCAAATGCTGAACACTTTTTTTCTTAATATACGTAATAAGAATAATATGCACAATAATGCCACAGAATAAGTAATTACCTCCTTGATTGTATCTCCAATCAAGGAGGTAATGGCAGCATTAACTATGATACTGGTACAGTTTTCCTAGCTGTACAGATCAACAAGTTTTTTCTATAACTCATAAGCTTCAACTGGAAAATTTAGCAGCAGAAATAATGAAGTATGACTAAAAATTATAATGGTAAATAATTAGGAGTCATGAACATTATAAAAGTAACCATGTGGAAAACAATAATGTATTATTATGATTCGGGTCTCCACAGAGTCACAAACCTCATCACAGGAGGACCATCTAGAATGCACAAAATCTATCATACAAATCATTAAACCCATTATCCAGTCATACTCTCAACACTTTCAGGCAATGCATTCCACGGTTCAATCATCTCTCCATGCAAAGAAACCACTCTTCACCTTTTTTCTCACAGCTTCCTTTGGTAACTTCCAGGAATGGCCTCTTTTCATCACTCCTTCCTGCTGTTCCACCAAGCGAAAGAACTCCCCAGTGTCAACCTTGTAAATACCTTTCAACAGTTTAAAAGTCTCAATCATATCACCTCTCCATTTTCTATCTACCGAACTCTGCAGTCCACATTCCTTTAGCCAATTCTCATAAATAACACTGTACAGTCCTGAAACCATCTTTGTTATTTGCATCTGTATCCTTTCCACAGTTAATTTATCATCTTCAAATCCCAGGGACCAAATTTGAGCACAATAGTTCAGATGTGATCTAACCAGGGCTTTATACAATGGAATGACAATTCTTATCTCTGCAGTCAATTTCCTTCTCAGTATTGCAGAAATCCTCTGGGTTACCTTCACTATCTTTGCAATATGTTCCCTGAATTTGAGAGCTCTATCAATCATCACCCCAAGATCCTTTGCTTCTTCCACTCCCTCTGGTAGAGTTCCTCCAACATAGTATGCATCCTCCCATCGATTATTATTATTATTATTATTATTATTATTATTATTATTATTATTATTATTATTACAAAAGACCTCATAGAGTCAAAGACTCATCTGGGAGGTCCTTTTATCACACACACATCTCATCATACCGTATCTTAAACACAATCAAAATCCTTGCAGACACCACACTCTCAGGCAAGGCATTCCAATCATTCACAACTCTGCACAAAAAAAACCTGCCTCTCACTCCCCAACTCACACCCTCTTTATACAGTTTCCAGGGATGACCTCTGGTTCTCCCCTGATCTCCCACTATTCTCTGTAGAACTTCTCCACCATTGATCTTATAACAACCCCTTACCAACTTGTAGGTTTCTATCATATCTCCCCTCTTCCTTCTCTCCACCAGACTCTGCAAATTACTTCTTCACAATCTTTCCTCATACTCAACATTCCAAAGGGCAGAAACTACCTTAGTCAGTCACCTTTGGACCCTTTCCAACATCTCTTCATCCTTCTGAAAACCCGGTGACCAAATCTAGGCACAATAGTCCATGTGTGGCCTAATCAAAGCTTTATATACAATGGAACAAGAATCTCCCTACTTCTACACGTCAGTGTCCTCCGCATCATTTCCAGAAGTCTTTGTGTTGTCTTCAAAATTTTGGCGATGTGTCCCCTAAATTTTAGATCCTTATCCACTATCACCCCCAGATCTCTTATTTCCTCTACCTCCAACAATATATTCTCACCAAGCATAAATTCTGCATCCCATCTTTGTTTTCCAAAGTTTAAAACCTTACATTTTGCAATATTTAACTCATATTCACATTTGCTTGCCCAATCACTCAATTTATTCAAGTCTTCTTGCAAGGCCACAACATCTTCACTACTCTTTATGGTCCCAACTTTGCACCATCTGCAAACAACTGAATATCTCCATCCAAATCTTTGCCAATATCATTAATTACAAGTTAAATAGTAATGGCCCTAAAACAGACCCCTGAGGCACTCCACTAGTGACTTTCCTTTTCCTGGATATCGCACACCCATACACAACTTATCACGAGGTGCCCTATCAAAAGCTTTTGCGAAATCCAAGTATATTACTGTGTATCCTTCTCCTCTGTCCAAGGAAGCAGTCACTTTATTGTAATAAGTAAGTAGATTACTAAAACATGACCTCCTTTTAGCAAATCCATGCTGTCCATCAAATATTATACCATTGTTGTCAACCCAACTCTGGATCCTAGTTCTCACAAGCTTCTCCAACAACTTAATCACAACACTGATGTATCCCAAACTTCAAGACTTTACATTTTGCTGCATTAAATCGAAATCCCCATTCATTTATCCATCTGTCCAATTTATTCAAATACTCTTGCAAGGCTACCACATCTGCACTATTATTAATAACCCTTCCCAGATTCTCATCATCGGCAAACAACTTTATATCCATATGCAATCCACTGACAGTGTCATTGATATAAAAGTTAAATGATACACGCAGTAATACTGAGCCCTATGGAACCCACTTTTAACCTACTGCCTCCATAATACTGCTCCCTCATACACAAATCAGATAGCCAATCCAGAACCCAGTTCACTAACCTGACATCTAAACACATGTACTGCAACTTAAATATCAGCATATCATGTTGTACCTTTGACAAATGCCTTTTTAAAATTAAAAAAAAAAAAAAAAAGTGGTCAAATATGGCTTTCACTCATCAACCGCCCTTGTCACTTTATTATAAAAAGCAATAATATTACTAAACAAAGAGCACACACTTAACAAATCCATGTTGACTCTCGCAGATAACATTACCATCATCTGGCCAATGCTCTATATGGTCCCTCACTAATTTCTCCAAGATCTTAACAACTACTGATGAAACACAAACTGGTCACTAGTTTGACAATTATAGTCTTCCACCACCACCATCTTTATGCAATGGTACCATCTTACCCTCCTTCCATTCCTCGGGCACATTTCCAATTGCAAAATTTTTATTGAAAAGCCAGGTAAATGGATCTGCTAGTTCTTTAGCAAATTGTCTCAAAACCCATGGCGAATTTCCATCCAGTCCTGTTGCTTTATTGATATTCAGAGTACTCATTATTTGAAACACATTCTCTTATTGAACTTCTAAAACTCAAACCTGCTCTATTCCTCTAGTATTAAAACCTACTTCGCCAGGATGAAATACCCCAATTAAGTGTTTCATTGAACAACTCCACAAAGTCCTTTGTATCAGTTGCTATTCCCATTTCATTATTATTATTATTATTATCTGAGACCACCAGGGAGTGAAGGACTCATCAAGGAAGTCCTTGATGACTCCATCATAAATCGCCAAAACCAGGGAGTCCATCATCAAGGGAGCCCTTGATGAGTCCATCATAAATCACCAAAACCAGCTATCATACCTTCTCTTAAATTTGTTCACACTAGATGCACTCACTACCCCTAAAGGCAAACTATATCACCCACTCACTGCTCTGTGAGGAAAAAACCTAGCCCTATCTTAACTGCAAACAAACTTCCATGGATGCCTCTGTGTTCTCTCCCCACTTTCTATATAACAAAAAAATTCATCAGATGATATCCTCTAACACCCATTCAAAAGTTTACAGACCTCTATCATATCGCCCAGAGACTGTAATTCACATACTTGCAATCTGTTCTCATAATATAAACACTTCTTTGTATCCCCTTGGAACCCAGGAGATAAAATCTATGCACAATAATCCATTTGTGGTCATATTAAGGGATTATAAAAAGTCATTTCCTTATCCTTACATGTCAAAGTCTGCTTCAACATCGCAATATCCTCTGAGTTGTATTTGCAACTTTTGCTATGTGACCTTTGAAATTCGTATTCCTATTCACCATTATGCCATGATCCCTAGCTTCATCAGTTTCTTGTAGCAAAACCCAGCTACATAATATGCCACCGGAAATCTCATCAAGCTAAACTTTATACTTATTAACATTAAACTGAAAGTCATTTTCGTTTGCCCAAATTTCCAGCCTATTCAAATGATTTTGCAAGTGCTGGATATAGCATTCCCTGATTGCCCTGCCTATCTTTGCAGAAAATAATTGCACATATCCAGTTAGATTCTTCCTAATGTCCTTAATGTATAGAGTGAACAACAATTGCCCAAGGACTGAATCCTGAGGTACACTACTGGTCATTTTAAATCAGTTTGATTCATACCCACCATATACTATCTCCTGATATTTGTGTCGTTTTCATACTGCTCTAATTCTTCATCCAATGTAGTACAGTGCACCATGTTACATACACCTGGTTGATATATCTTAACAAAGTAAGCACTCATTAACTTCTGATATTCAAGTACCATCTGCATTCAATAAAGTTATTCTTCCACATTCATTCCTTCTTTTGCTTGTGGTATAAGGACAAAATTCTTTTACATTGCCTTTTGCATGCACAGCCAATTTCTTTTCATACTCCAATTTAGCTTTTCACATTATACTCATTACTTTTCTGTTCCTGAGCTTTATATATTTCATAACCTCTCTCGCTATTAACACAATATTCTTTCCACATCATCATGTTGTTGTGGATCTCTTGCACATCCATTTCACTCCCAACCTATTTATTCTTTGAACACTAGGGATACATTCAAATACTGCCTCATTTAAGTTTCAAAGATACCCATGCATCTGACATATTTCCCATTCAGTAACTGATGCCAGGGGACCAAAGATAGTATTCTTCTAAGTTGTTTGTAATTTCCAGCTTTATAATTCAGCATGTAACCGTTCTAATGAGAAAATCAATATAATTAGATACGTCCCAAGAAAGTATAACATGATCACTGTCACCAACTGGTGGTAAAATAGTCATATTTTTAACAGAGACCCCTTCTGATGCCATGAACAAGTCTAACACTCTTTGACCTCGAGTTCCTTCTTTCACATTCTGCTTGAGAAAGTTATCTCACAACAAATCAATAAATTCCTCTTCATTCTTATCATTAGTTTTCTCTTCTACCCAATCAAGGTTTGGATAATTAAAATTTCCCATAATGATTATTCCTTAAGGCTAAATTGGTGATGCATTTCTTTGTCCCCTGCAACTGAGCTGCCAGGTGTGTAGCAACACCCTACCATATATTTCTTTTTGTTAGCCTTCACTTCACACTGGATAGCATCAAACTCACCACTACATGGGAAATTATTTCCTTGCATTTCTATCCTAAATGGACTTAAGTTGTCTGATATCATTAGTAGTACTTTTGCCTTCTCTCCTACTTCTGTCAGTCCTAAAATTAGTATACCCGTGACACTTGATCCCAGTTATCATATCTGATTCTGATAGCCAGATTTCATTAAGTTCAATAATCTTAGTCCACATGGTATTCAATAAAGCAAGGAACTCAACCCCCTTTGTTTCTGATGCTCCTGGCATCGGAGTACACACATAAAAAATTACCACCAGCCTATTATCATAATAAGATATGCAATCTATTTGGCCTAGTCGTAGAACTTCCTCTTTTCCCTCCCAAGACACACTTGATAGGTCCAAACACAAAGCATATTTTTCCACCCCATTTTACATACTTTCACACACATTTTTTTCCCATTCTTCCTTTCATGATCTAGTCTCCCTTACTCTCTCTGTATCAGGTCTCATACCAAGAAGTAATTTTTCCAGGTTCCTGATGCCAAATGAATTCAAGTGCAGGCCATTCCTTTTATACAAGTCTTTTCTGCCATCGAACATACTCCACACATCTAAAATATTGAATCCGTTTCTTCTACACAGCCTGCACATGGAATCATTTGTTATCATTGTCCTCCTTTTTAACTCAGTACTGTCATATCTGGGTAGCAAACCTACCATTTTTACTCTCTTGCATTTCGTTCTTGCTTCTACCAACAGAACTTTCATATCCTCTCTTATATTATATTTGTCATTACTTAAATTATTACTTCCTACAAGAACTACCATCTCCTTTACTTTTCTTTTTGCTTTTCAATTACATTTCTAATATCTTTAATTTTGGTCCCCAGGAAACTAGAAGTAGTGACTCCCTTGGCATGTGCAAATTTTAAGATTGAATCAGCATAACATATCTATCAATATTATTATTATTATTATTAAACAAGACCTCATGGAGTCAAAGACTCATCTAGGAGGTCCTTTTATCTCACACACATCTCATCATACCGGGTCTTAAACACATTCAAACTCCTTGCAGACACCACACTCTCAGGCAAGGCATTCCAATCACTCACAACTCTGCACGAAAAAAACCTGCCTCTCACTCCCCTACTCACACTCCCTTTATACAGTTTCCAGGGATGACCTCTGGTTCTCCCCTGATCTCCCACTATTCTCTGTAGAACTTCTCCACCATTGATCCTATAACAACCCCTTACCAACTTGTAGGTCTCTATCATATCTCCCCTCTTCCTTCTCTCCACTAGACTCTGCAAATTACATCTTTTCAATCTTTCCTCATACTCGACATTCCAAAGGGCAGAAACTACCTTAGTCAGTCGCCTTTGGACCCTTTCCAACATCTCTTCATCCTTCTGAAAACCAGGTGACCAAATCTGGGCACAATAGTCCAAGTGTGGCCTAATCAAAGCCTTATACAATGGAACAAGAATCTCCCTACTTCTACACGTCAGTGTCCTCCTCATCATTCCCAGAAGTCTTTGTGTTGTCTTCACAATTTTGGCGATGTGTCCCCTAAATTTTAGATCCTTATCCACCATCACTCACAGATCTCTTATTTCCTCTACTTCCAACAATATATTCTCACCAAGCATAAATTCTGCATCCCATCTTTGTTTTCCAAATTTTAAAACCTTACATTTTGCAACATTGAACTCACATCCCCATTTGCTTGCCCAATCACTCAATTTATTCAAGTCCTCCTGCAAGGCCACAACATCTTCACTACTCTTTATGGTTCGTCCCAACTTTGCATCATCTGCAAACAACTGAATATCTCCATCCAAATCTTCGCCAATATCATTAATATACAAGTTAAATAGTAATGGCCCTAAAACAGATCCCTGAGGCACTCCACTAGTGACTTTCCTTTTCCTGGATATTGCACCCCCATACACAACTTGTTGATACCTATCAGATAGCCAGTCTCCAATCCAATGCACTAATCTAATATCCAACCCCATCTGCTCTAGTTTGACTGTCAACTTATCATGAGGTACTCTATCAAAAGCTTTTGCGAAATCCAAATATATTACTGTGTATCCTTCTCCTCTGTCCAAGGAAGCAGTCACTTTATTGTAATAAGTAAGTAGATAACTAAAACACGACCTCCCTTTAGCAAATCCATGCTGTCCATCAAAGATTATACCATTGTTGTCAACCCAACTCTGGATCCTAGTTCTCACAAGCTTCTCCAACAACTTAACCACAACACCTGACACACAGATAGGCCTATAGTTTGATGCTTGAGTTCGATCACCTCCTTTATGAAGTGGCACAATCTTGTCCTCCTTCCACTCTTTAGGGACCAAGTGCAAGACTCGTATTAAAAAAATATGTCAAGGCAGGTGTCAACTCTCTGGCACATTCCTTCAGAATACGCGGTGATATTATTATCAAGTCCCACAGCCTTATTTACATCTAGTTTACCCAACTCCCCAAACACCTCTTGCTCACTTACAGTCAGTCTCTCCTCCCCATCATCAACTGCTCTTAATCTCTCCATGAAGTCACATTCACAAGATTGAAAGATCTTTATGAACTGCTCATTAAGTATCTCCACCACACATTCTGCAACAGCTGTCTTTATACCATTTCCTCCAATCAATGTCATCCTTCCATAATCATTCTTTCTTTTGCTGGCTACATATTGAAAGAACTCCCTAGGATTCTTTTTAGCTTCATTAGCTAACTGCTGTTCATACCTCTCTTTAGCTACTCTCACCAACCAAGTCACCCTCCTTGCCTGGTCTTTGTAGACCTCATGAAATTGGTTACTTCCACTTCTCTTATGCTGCCTCCACAATGCCCTTTTTCTCCGTATTGCATGCTTAATCTCTTTATTCATCCATCTCACACCTAACTAACTTATTTAACCTTCTCACCCGTGGTATACATTTAGACATTGCATCCACTAAATATTTTTTGAAAATCCCCCAAGCTGCATTGATCTCTTTTCCAGCTAACTCCTCATTCTGTGCTACACCTGCAAGCTGTCTCCTGAGCTCTTCATAATCACCCCCCTTGTAGTTCCACATATGCCCTTTTTTCACAGGGGTCCTTGCACTGCTGGCAACCACCCAAGTAATCACCTCATGGTCACTTTCACCAATTGGTGGATGATTTGACACCTCATTGATAATTATATCCTCCGATGAGATGACCAAATCCAAGACCCTTAATCCTCTTGTGCCCTCTGTTACATACTGTCTGAGGTAGTTATCCTTCAAAAACTCAAGAAACTCATTTTCTCTACATCCAGTTGCTATCTCTTCATTCCAGTCTATATTGCCATAATTAAAATCACCCATAATGATCACCCTTTTCTTATTTGCTTGGCTTATTTGACTATACATTTCGCTATCACCACCATCCACATTACCAGGTCTATAACATCATCCCACCAAGTATTTGATTCTATTCACCTCTATCTCACACCATACTGCCTCAAAACCACTGGCCCCATTTCCGTTTTGCATCTCTACCTTGTATGGACATAACTCTTTCTCTATCATCAATAGCACTCCCCCTCCCTTTTTCCCCCTTCTATCCTCACGAAACACATCATACCTTTCCATCTCTATTCCTGTCAGGATGTCATCCTCATCTAACCATGTCTCACTTATTCAGACAATCTTTGGGTGCACAGACGCAATCAGTGCAACCATTTCATCTGCCTTGTTTCTTATACCTCTAGCATTGGTATACAAACACAACAACTCATTTCTGGATCTACAGCTAGTTCTACTGATACCACTCACTCGATGTGATCTCTCCATGCTAACTGGGGCCATTTCCCTTTCTGCTTCTTCATTTTAGAACCCTTTGCAATTCCATCTGTTTCCTTTTGATTCCTGATCATCCCATTACTTTCCTGCCTACACATACTCTCACCTCCTCTTGCAGCATCCACCTTTCTCACGCTGTGCATCCCTGTCCACCCTGAGCCTTTCCGTTTCCCTGCTCCTCTTGCACACCCATTCTCTCATTTTCTATACTCATACCACTCACTTCCCCATTCATTTCCACTCCTTCAATCTCTCCTGTCTTACTCTCCTGCTCTTCCACATCACTCCCCTCTTGATCTGATTCATTCTCTCTATTCACTTCTCCACTTTCCAGCAGCAGTCTCTCCAAGCGACTCACACCATAACCACTCAAATGCAGTCCATTGCTCCCATACAACTCAATTCGTCCCTCAAACTCATTCCACACACTAACAAACTGTACTCCCATCTCCTCACACATTTCAGCCAGAATATCATTCATAATCCTTGCTCTCCGCCTCATTTCACCACAATCATACCTAGGCAACACACTGACCACCCTTCCTGTCACACTATTCTCCTTTATCTTTCCAAGCAGTTTCCTGACATTCATTTTGACATGCTCTTTGTTCTCTCTCAAATCATTTGTACCAATTAATACAATTAACTCTTTTGCTCGTTCCCGCCTCATATTCAATGCCTCAATCACTCTACTCATTTTACCACCTGTAAAACATACCTTGTGCATTTTATCCTCTAGCACACCTTTAATAATGGAGTCGCCATACAACGCCACTCGCTCATCTTTTGTTAACTCTTTCATGCCATCATGATTTATTTTAAAAATAGTTTTGACCTGAATTCTCTTAATTTCATTCCGCATCCATTTCATTTCTTGCTTCATCCAATCCAGTTCACCTTCCGAACCTCGCGACACATTCACTCTATCATTAAATCTTTCTAACTTTCTAACTCTCGACACCCTCTTCTCACTTTCCTTCTCATTCATCCTTCTTTGTTTCTGTACTTTCGGTCCAACATACGTCCAACTTTCACTATCATTCTTCTCACTTTCACTCTCACATATCTTTCTTTGTTTCCGTACTTTCGGACTAACATGCGTCCAACTTTCGCTATCATTCTTCTCACTTTTACTGTCATTCATCTTTCTTTGGTTCAGTACTTTCGTTCCAACATGCGTCCAACTTTCGCCATCAGTCATTCTTTCGATTTTTTTTACTTGCGATTTCTGCATCACGCCATTTCTACTTTCATTCGTTCTCTCAATTTCGTTTCTTTCCGCCTCACTTTCGTCCCTTTTAACATCCGTTACGGTTGTCAAATCGCTCTTTTTCTTTTTTCATGATTTTTTAACATTTTTTCGCCTGTCTTTCCCACCATCCTTCTCTTTCAAACATGCACTCGCGACACAATCGGTACTAGCACTTTCTGTCATCAACTTCATATTCGCATTCATCAATTCCTCGTTCAGGTCACATTTCACACACACCTTCCATCCGCACTAAACATCCACAAATCATTTATGTAATCGAAGGAATACATATAACAGACCTCGCACTTAACGAACCGACTGAAATCCAAATTAAAATCATGGAATGACAATGCCGCCGCCATTTTTTTTTTTTTTTTTCTCTGCAGGTTACTAGGTCTAATATTAACATTTTCGTATTTAGTTTAAGCAAAAAAAAAAACCCACACTAATAATATCGGTAGCGTACAACGTTTACAGCCGCTCTTACTTAAACAATTACGCATATATACTTAATTATTCCTAGTAAAACTTATCTGAATCAGGAGCTCTTCAAAACACGTCCAAAATATATATATCACCGAATAATATATCACCTGTTTTTACTTTAATTAACTTACTTTGTTGTTATTAATATTATGAGTACCAAGTTCAATGCTTTCCTACTTCACTTTGTTCTGATCCTTTTCATCATCCTGTCTAAGTTTTGTTAAACATTTTCCCACTTTTTCTTATTCTCTGGGGGATTTTCTAATGATTTCTTTTAATTGGGATAGTTCTAATGTCAGATTGTCTTTGGATAAATTATCATCATCACTGCAGCAATGCTTTTTCTCAATGGGACAAACTTTCTCCTCGGTAGTAACAACATCAACTTAAGCTTTAGACACTGCACCCTCTTTTGATGAATTTTCAGTGCCATTCTTAAGAGTATTAATAAGAGTATTATTACTCTTTATCGTAGTAAAAACTACGATAAAGAGCCAAGAGGCTATTTTTCCGGCAACGTAAATTAAGTTAAGGGGATAATAAATCCCTCATTATTTTAATGATGAGGGATTTATACGAAACTCGGAGATCGAAATCTAAGAGTTTCATGACGAAGAACTGTCCACGAGTCCAAGCGTAAGTCATCACCTGGGTAGTACAACACTAGGGCAACTCGTATCAAAGGTGGACAAGATCCGTCACTATCCATAATATTTTCTCATAATGTAAAACGCAGCTCCTTGGAGATGTATTACTGTTTTACATTATGAGGAGAGGTCACTACCCAGACTGGTTTCAACCTTTATTGGGGTCTCATCAGTGAGTACCAGTCGAAACCGGTCTGGGTAGTGGCCTCTCCTCATAATGTAAAACAGTAATGCATCTCCTAGGAGCTGCATTTTACATTATGAGAAAATATTAAGGATAGTGACAGAGCTTGCTCCACCTTTGATACGAGTTGCCCTAGTGCTTTACTACCCAGGTGTTGACTTACGCTTGGACTCGTGGATAGTTCTTCGGCATGAAACTCTTAGATTTCGATCTCCGAGTTTCGTATCTGGCTTTAAAATAATGAGGGATTTATTATCCCCTTAACTTAGTAGTAAAAACTACGAATATTTCTACAATTATGTTATTAAATGCTGTAGTATAATAAATACACTAAAACACTACAATAATATATTAAAAATACACCAATAATTCTAAGAAAACACTGATTAAATCAACAGAAATCACCAATCTTTCAGGAACTTCCAAACAGCATGTCTTTTTTAGCAAGTATTCATCCAACAATGTCACACTTCCAATGTCACACACCTCCTATTGTCCACATCATGAAAGACTTCTTTAGGGTTTTCTTTGGATCTCAGGGCCAATCTCCTCTCATATTCCAATTTTGTCTTCCTTTCAATACTGGTCATGCTCCTGGCCTGAATCTTATATTCTTCATGTATCTGGTCATCATCCCTCTTCTTATATTAATTCGATAACCTCTTTTTTTATCTACAGTTACTGCTTGATATTGTTTGTCATCCACTTTACACCGAACTGTGTTTTCCTCTTCACATGCAGAATAAAACTTGCTATTGCTGCTAGTAAATATTTCTTCACAAGCTCCCAGGCACTGATAACACCTTGCCCTTCCAATTTCTTCATCCATGGAACTGCCCCAAGCTGATATCAGTTATAATCACCCGACATGCAAGAGTATCAAAGTTTCTCTTTGATACTCTTGCATGTCTATTCATCTTCCAAGTCAAAACCACATGGTCACTCTCTCAAACTGGGTGCAGAGATGCCATCTCATTTATAATTTGAGTCTCGGGTCTGGGTTAGTCCCGAGCGGGTGGAAAGAGGGGAAAATAGTTCCACTGCATAAAGGTGGTTCCAAGACTGCTGTTGTAAATTACCGACCGATTAGCATATCAGGAATCATTGTCAAGGTCTTAGAGAAAATAGTCAAAAGGAAAATACAAGATTGGATAGAAGAAAATGGGATACTGTATCGGGGACAGCATGGTTTTGTGAAGGGTAGGTCATGCCTCAGTAACTTGCTCACGTATTATAACACAGTGACGGCTGAACTGGATAAGGGTAATGGGTTTACGGTGATTCTACTGGACCTTGCCAAGGCCTTTGACAGGATTCCACATAGAATTCTAATCAGTAAATTGCAGCATATGGGAATGGACATAGGGTTGGTGAGATGGATAGGAGGGTGGTTGACGGAGAGATATCAGAGAGTGGTTTACTCGGGAGTAGAGTCCACAAGACGGCCTGTGACTAGTGGTGTGCCACAAGGATCTGTTCTTGGACCACTGCTGTTTAATTTGTTCATAAATGATATAGGAAATGATCTGAGAGGAACAGTTCATTTATTTGCGGATGATGCAAAGTTGGGTAGGGCAATAGTGAATGCAGATGACGTCAAAATTTTGCAGGATGATTTGGATAGATTGGAGGTCTGGGCTAAGGAGAATGGATGTCAATTTAATGTGGCAAAATGTAAGGTTATGCATTTTGGGGTGAAAAGATTGGCGGCAGTTTACTGCATTGGTGGAACCCTGCTCCAGGAAATTGATGAGGCACGAGATTTAGGAGTGTTGGTAGATAAGGAATTGAAATTTAGCGGACACATTGCAAAAGTGACCAAAACAGCTCATCAAATCACTTGGTTGCTGAAGAATACGTTGACAAGCAGAGACAAGCAGGTTATTGTTCCTCTCTATCGAGCCTTGATAAGACCCCATCTAGACTACTGTGCTCAGATTTGGTCACCTAGGTTTCTTCTTGATGGGGAGGAGGTGGAGAGGATCCAGAGGCGAGTGACCAAGATGATAGCAGGTCTGTGGAATGAACCGTATGAGAACAGGTTGAGGATTTGTGGGTTGCAAAAATTGGTTGATAGGCGGAGGAGGGGAGATATGATTGAGACATTCAAATTATTGAAGGGTTTCTATAGAATTAGTTCAGAAGATATTTTTGAGAACAGGGCTGGTTGTGGGAGGACTAGGGGACATCCATGGAAACTGGGCAAAAGTGTGGTTAGTAAAGGTGTTAGAGCTGGGTTCTTTACTTTTAGAGTAGTGAATGAGTGGAATGCGCTCCCTGAGTCTGTAGTGGATGCTGTGACAGTGAATGAGTTTAAGGCGAGGTATGATAGATACTATATGAATGTCAAATAGTTGTGATGAATATGATTTGGGGCCTCCCTCGATGAGTCTAATGACTCCCTGGAGTTGCCCGTAATAATAGTAATAATAGTAATAATAATCAGAATTTCTGATGGTATGGCCAAATCTAAAACTCTTGAACCATGTGTTCTTCTACTACATGTTCTCTAAGACATTCGTTCATCAAGAATGCCAGATATTTCATTCCCTTACTACTACTGCAGTTTCCTCTTCCCAATGTATACTGCTGCAGTTAAAATCTCCCATAACAATCATTCTTTTTGAACTTGCCAGGCTCAACTGCCTAAAAATCTGATCTCACATTCTATGCTCTGAGGCTTATATCACCATCCCACTAAATATCCTGTCCTGCACACCTCTCTACCTTACTCCATATGTTTCAAAACCATTAGTGCTATTGCCTTCCAAATTCTCCACTCTGAGAGAATATAAGTCATCGCCTATCATAAGCAGCACTCTACAAGTGTTTTCTCTTCCTATTCTGTCAATTCTGTCAAAAAATGCTATATCCTGCTAGTTCTATTCCTGTCAGTATCTTTCCTCAACCATGTCTCAGAGATCCCAATAATCTTTGGACAGGGAGATGCTATTAGCACCATCAATTCATCTCCTTTATTCTGGATACTCATGACATTAGTATAAAGAATGAAGGCATTGTCACTCTGCAGAAATGTACAGAGGCAGATAACAAAGATGGTTTCAGGACTGCACAATATTAATTATGAGGATTGGCTGAGGGAATATGGACTGCAGAGTCTGGTGGATACAAGAAGGAGAGGTGACATGATTGAGACTTTTAAACTGTTGAAAGGTAGTTACAGGGTTGACACTAGGGAGTTCTTTCTCTTAGTGGAACAGTGGGAAGGAGCAATGACAAGGGACCATCCCTCAAAATTACAAAAGGAAGCTGTAAGCGAGGGTGAAGAGTGATTTCTTTGCATGGAGGGTGGTTGAACCATGGAATACATTATCTGATAGAGTGGCGAGGGCAAGAACGGTCAATGAATTCAAGAAGTGGTATGATAGACTTTGTGTTTCCTAGGAAGGATCTTCCACAATAAGTCATTTGACTCCATGGAGGCCTGAATAATAATAATAATAATAATAATAATAATAATAATATCCCTTCTAGACTTCACTGGATTCAGCATTACCCAATGAATTTCCCCCTTCTCCCAAGCCCTATTCCCACAACAGGCCACCCCTGCTACCATCCATCCTGATAATTTTAGTGTCCCTGTATTGACACACAAACTTGTTCAGAAAACAATAATCTCTCCATATGGCTATTCCTCATTCAAATGCAAGCATTCACTCACATACAGTTTCTTTCTGTTCTCAAATACCATCGAAGCATCCACGTGATCCATATCGCTGTTTCAACACATTCTGGCTATTATACTATTCATTATTGATGGTCCCCTGCGCAGCCCTACTTTATCATACCCGAGTAACACACTCACTATCTTCCCTCTCTCAGTCTTCTTCAGTACAATCTCAATCATAAATCTCAGATCTCTAGCAACACCCAATTCACACTGCCATTCAAGTTCAACACCCAACATCACAATCCTCTCATCCACCATTTCACTTCACTTGACTTGTATAGTCACACTATGTGTCTTTTCTCCAGGCAAACACTCCTCTGGCATTCTGTCTTGTACACCACTGATCAAGTCTTCATACATCATACCTGTTACCACTTTATTTTTTTGCACACCTGCATTTCTCTCTCTCCTCTAACACTTTTTTTATTTCTTTGTTCCCCACTTATGTCATCTTGTCATCTCTCTCTCCACTCCTTTCTCTCATTCTCTCCCTTTTATTGGTTCTCCTATTCTCTCTTCCATCATGCCCATAACTCTTTCTTGCTACTATTATGATTCGCTTGTCATCTATTGTTTCCAGTCACCTAATCTTTTCTTTCCCACTTCTCAACTCATTCCTGATACATTCTACTTCTTCTTTTAGTGTGTCTATCCATCTATCTCCTTGAAAGCTACCTTACTCTTGCTGGACATTCATTCTCTCAATTAACATCATCTCAAAAACTTCAAAACCTACGACTCCCTACTTTTATTTTTTCATTCACGTTCCACTCGTTTTCCTCGCCCTCAATCGTGCTACTCATTTCTCTCAGCTGGTATTCACCCATTTCTGACATAATGTTGCCAAGCTGTATTATGCTAATTTCTAAATCACAACAGAATAAACAGATATAAGAAAGGAATTGGAATTAATAAAACAACTAGAATTCAAAAATATTACTACTGATTGCAAAATCATAATCCTTCTTAGGAAACACAAAGTCTATCATACCACTTCTTGAATTCATTGACCGTTCTTGCCCTCGCCACTCTATCAGACAATGTATTCCATGGTTCAACCACCCTCCATGCAAAGAAATCACTCTTCACCCTCGCTCACAGCTTCCTTTTGTAATTTTGAGGGATGGTCCCCTTGTCATCGCTCCTTCCCACTGTTCCACTAAGAGAAAGAACTCCCTAGTGTCAACCCTGTAACTACCTTTCAGCAGTTTAAAAGTCTCAATCATGTCACCTCTCCTTCTTGTATCCACCAGACTCTGCAGTCCATATTCCCTCAGCCAATCCTCATAATTAATATTGTGCAGTCCTGAAACCATCTTTGTTATCTGCCTCTGTACATTTCTGCAGAGTGACAATGCCTTCATTCTTTATACTAATGTCATGAGTATCCAGAATAAAGGAGATGAATTGATGGTGCTAATAGCATCTCCCTGTCCAAAGATTATTGGGATCTCTGAGATCTCTTGCAAAAACAAAAAAAGAAACTTAAAGGGAAAAACAGCATTAATGTTAGAGATGGTTATATACCTCACTAAATAATGGAGTAGGCCAACATATCAGCCCATTGAGTGGAGTGCCATTTTAATTGATAATAAAAAGAAAAATTGTATACACAAATACATGTTTATAAATGCTCAGATTATAATAGTTAAACAAAAATAAGCAGAATCTATTCTAAACAGATTTGCAATGCAATTAAATGCAATGAAAATGAGTATATTAAATTAACAGCAGGAGCTTTAAAGCTACAGTTCAAAATAATCCAATCTGAAATGTTTTACATAAATATATAAATAACTTAGGGGTAAAATGAGTGAATCTGGAGCTTAAGCATTTAATCTTGAACAAGAAGTTACTTTGAAGGAAGTACAACATGAATAACGGCAATAATCATTTACATGATGAGTATAAACAACAAACCAAGGGGAGTGACTCAGATAGTAAGAAAAACAAAAATGCTGTATGAACGGAAATTGGCAACCAGTGAAGAAAAACCCTACAGAGTTTTTAGATATGTCAAGTAGAAGGAAGAATGATCATGACAAGATGATGTTAACAGATATAAGTGGTAGAATGGAAACTGTTACAGAAGACATTGTTGAGGTATTCAGTGATTCAATTTATAAGGGTATTTCATCCTGATCAAGGTGGAATCACGAGGACCTTAAGTGCAGAAGACATAGGACAGGATGGCTTAATTGTAACTGAGCAGGAGATATTTGAGGAAATAAATAACCTTGATGTCAATAAGGTGATAGGATTTTATGCCATATCACCATTCATCTTAAGAGAATCAGCAGTAGCATTGGCATGCCTGTTTAATAAATCTTGCAACAGCACAGGTTCCAAGGGAGTGAAAGGAGGGCAAAAATGGTTCCACTGCATAAATGTGGTGATAAGGCTGTGGCTTGAAATTATTTGCCAATCTATATATTTGGAGTTGTGGTGAAGGTACTGGAGAGATTGATGAGAAGTCGGACACAGAATTAGTTTGAATACAGCAGTATTCTCTGTGGTTATCAGCAGGTTTATTAAAGGGAGATCATAATTCACTAACTTACTTATGTACCATAACAAGGTGACAAATATTTTGGACACTGCAGACATGCATCTACAGTGTTGTACTTGGATTTCGCAAAAGCTTTTGATAGAATGCCACACAACAAGCTTGTAAATAAATAGAAACACATCAGATTGGATATCAGACTTCTGAGTTGGATTAGTGGGGAGTGGTACTTGGAGGGGGGTATCCTGATACTGCAGGGGTCAGTTTTGGGACAGTCTTTTGTTCAATTTATATATTAATGATATTGGGATGGGTTTAACTAGTGATATGCAGTTTGCAGATAATGCAAAACTGGGGGGAACAATGCAGAGTCATTTGGATGTTATGGCCATACAAGTGGACTTGAATAATTTGCATGAATGGGCAGGTATGTGGGACTATCAGTTCAAGGTTACAAAGTGTAAAGTTTGAGATTTAGTAAGTAATGATGGAATGCGAAGTATATACTTGGTGGGAAAACTTTAAAGAAAGTAGAGGAGATAAGAGAACTAAGGGGTGATGGTAGACAAGGACCTGAAATTCAGGGTCTGCACAGCACAAGTCGTAAAGACGTCATATCGGATAATGGCAATGATGTGGAGAACCCTAACATGCAGAAATAGTTTATGATGCCATTGTATAAGGCCTTGATCAGGACTAATATGGATTGTTGTGCACAGATTTGGTCACCAAGTTTTCATGGTGATAAGGATATGTTGGAAACGGCCCAGAGAAGATTCACAAAGGTGGTCAGTGGTCTTTGCAATAAGGAGTACAAGAACAGATTGAGAGAATGTAAGTTACAGAGCCTCATGAATAGGAGGAATGGGGTGGGTATGATTGAGACATATAAGATAGTCAGAGGTTGTTATCAGATTGACTTGGAAGAGATTTTTTATAGAATGGAAGAGGAGGCAGAAAAAGAAGCCATTGCTAGAAACTGTATAAGGAGGGTGTGAGCAGAGAAGTGAGGAGTAGGTTCTTTGCATGGAGAGTGGTTGGTGAGTGGAATGCATTGCCTGAATGTGTTGTGAATGTAGACACATTGAATTGG
This sequence comes from Typopeltis vanoorti, assembly GCF_054136105.1. Classification (NCBI taxonomy): domain Eukaryota; kingdom Metazoa; phylum Arthropoda; class Arachnida; order Uropygi; family Thelyphonidae; genus Typopeltis; species Typopeltis vanoorti. The sequence goes on along the minus strand of NC_143570.1, from coordinate 63,690,830 downwards.
TTTAAAGCACAGTTGGCTGAGCATTGTGTGCAATAGTGTGTACGTCCCCACGGTGAGTCTCTGACTCCATGGTTTTTTTTTTTTTTTTTTTTGGAAAACATAAAATAAATATATATAGACATAATAGGTAAAAGCATGCTGTTAAAAAAAAATAAGTATTTGTTGTAAGGAAGGATATTATTGTGTTTATTTACCAATATTGTATTTTTAAGTTTGAAATTGTATTGTATACAACTATATCACACTCAACAGGGGAGTTGCTAGTTCTAACACTTTGTCACCGGTCATGCCACCATTTGAAGACTACATAATTCATTGCTTGCTACAAGTGTGAGGTAGAATGAATTTATGTGTAATTATGAGGCAGGCAACTATCATAGACCTTTAAACCATCTTCCATTCAGAAGTATACCTCCATTCAGAAGTACAATGAATGGAGCGATATCAGGGAACTGAGGTCAGTAGTGCATAGAAAATAATAAAGAAAAAAATATTGACAGCAATGGCAGATTGTATACCGCGAGTGAAGAAGTTAAAGTGATTTGGAATCAAATGGATGAATAGAGAAATTAAACAGAAATTGCAGATGAAAAGCATATTATGACAATATATAAAGAGACAGGTAGAGAACTATTACATGAGGCATAGAAGGCTCAGCCTGGGCAAGTGACAAGTATTGTAATCTTAGAAAAATTAGAATATCATAACAGACAAGCTTATCAGTCCAAGGAGTTTTATGCTATATGGCAAGTAAACAGAAATTATTGAGAAAATATTATTTTGCTGGATGGAAATGGCACACAAGTGATCTCTACTTTATTAACCTTCCATCCTGAGGGCAGTGTCGCTGAAGAACGTGGCAGCAGAATTGTGCTGTGTAAAAAAAAAAAAGAAAAAAAAAGGGTTTTAAATAGGTGTATAGTGTAGCTTTTGTTGCGAATTGTGCTACATTTTCTCAGTAATACAAGTGTCCTTCAGTGGTATTGATTTTGGAGTTTAGTTGTTTACATTATGGAATTTTTGGTTTATTCTTACCGAGAAGGCGAGGTTAGAGTCAGATGCATCTGTGGTGGATCATTAGTTATTTAGTATAGTTTATAGTTATAATATTGCATACGTAAATTAACTTATAGTAGAGCATACAACATAGTATAGTAGAGTGTTTAGTATTTAGCATTTAGTTCATCACACATCTGCAGCTCCAATTATGAACGGCGTGTCATCGAGTCCTCCCCATTTAAGGACTATATTTTGCATAACATACCATAGGATTTTGTGATATGCATGTGTCCTGGCAGTTGGGTATGTGGTGGATGAGAGAAGGGGGTGTACATAAATGCACAAAATGTAGGCAACGGGAAGAACATAGTGAGATAGAGATTACCATAACCGAACTCGTTGCATCAAGGGGAAGAAGAATCTCAACCTAGAGAGAGAGAGAGAGAGAGAGAGAGAGATGAAAAGTGTGATAGAGGGTGAGAATAACAAGCAAAATATGAATGAAAAAAAAGTATGGGGAGTGTGGAAGGCTTGAGTGATTGTGTTGGAGATGGTCTTGATTGGGAGGATGAATGGCGAGCAAGAGCGGCAAAATTGCAGAGAGAGATAGATGAGCTGAAAGAGGAAGTGGAATGTCTCGGGAATGAGTTGAGAAATGTGAAAGATGAGATTACAAGTATGGAAGAGATGAATGCAAGGCAAATCAGAGTAACACTGAGAGAGAGAGAGAGTTATCGGAATGATAGAAGAGGGGAGAATAGAAAGAGTAGAAGAGAGTGAATGAGAACGAGTTATAATAATGATAGGAGAGTAGAGAATAGAAACAGTAGGAGAGAGGAAATGAGAAGAATGTGAGGGAGTGCTGGAAACAGGGATAGAGTGATGCCAGGACAGCAGGTAACTAGGGGAACACAGAGAGAAAGTGTTAGAGGAGAGAGAGTGAGGGATGCAGGTGAGCAATCAAGGAACAGATTGATAAGAGGTATGATGTATGGAGACTCGATAGAAAGTGTGGATATGGCAATTAAGCAGGGTGAAAGGGTGAATGAGATGATTCTGGTGGTGGGCACGAATGACTTGAGAGGCAGTGTAAATCGGGTGGTGAGAGATTTGAGATTCATGCTTGCGGTTGTACAAAAAAACACAGAGAGGAAAAATAGTGTGTAAGTTGACCAGGTATGATAATGACGAGCTGAGTAGAAGAGCAGCAATAATGAATAGCATGACAGCCAGAATGTGTCAGAAGAGAGGATTGGAATACATGGGTGCTTGGAAGGCATTTGAGGATAGAAAGGAAATGTGTATGAGAGACCACTTGCATTTAAGCAAGAAATGATGTAGGCATCTGGAGACATTGCTGTTTTCTGAATGAATCGGTGTGTGAATGCAAGGAAATTAGAATTTTCGGAGTCAATGGTAGCAGGGGTGGCCTCTTGTAGGAATAGGTGCTTGGGGGAAGAAGGATGACATCAAGTAACACTGAGTTCAGTGGAGCCTGGAGGGGAATAATGATACGTATGGAAGCAGTGACATTTTTACGCTTTATATTAATGCCAGGAGTATCTGGAATAAAGGAGATTAATTGCTGGTGCTGATAGCATGAGCCTGGACAAAGATTATTGGGATCTCTGAGATGTCGTTGATGGAAGATGATATAATAACAGGAATAGAAGTAAGAGGGTACAGTATTTTTTGACAGGATACGAAGAGAAAATGCAGTGTTGGAGTACTGTTTATGATAAGTGATGACTCATGTCCTCTAAGAGTGGAGTTTTTGAAAGGCAGTGACATTAATGTTTTTGAAAGCATATATTGTAAGGTAGAGGTGGACAAAACAGGATATTTAGTGGGGTGTTGCACCTTCTTCTTCATCAAACACCTCCAGACTTCTTGCCTTGGCACTTTATCATATGCTTTCTCCAGATCAATAAATGCCAGATGTAGCTCCCTTTGTTTCTCTCGATACTTTTCCATCATCTGCCGTAACCCAAAGATAGCATCTGCCGTAACCCAAAGATAGCATCTGTTGTTGATCTACCAGTCATGAAGCCAAATTGTTCCTTTGCAATCTCCACCTCCTTCCCCAATCTACCATCAAGAACCCTAGTTAGGATTTTCATTGTGTGGGACATAAACTTTATTCCTTTGTAATTTTTACAGTCTTGTGCATCCCCTTTACCCTTGTAGATGGGGACAAGAGTACTCTCCCTCCATTCCTTGGGTATATTTTCCTGTTGGCAAACTTTCATGAACAGGTCCCACAGCAGGTCAATTTCCTCTTCCCCCAGTGCCTTCCATGCCTCCATTGGAATTCTGTCAGGGCCCACCAATTTTCCATTCCTCATCCTCTTCATGGCCTCCGTCACTTCCACTCTACTGATGTTCTGCACCATCCCCTCAGAAGGCAGCCCATCTCCTCTGTGAGTCCTTGCATTTTCCTCATTCAAAAGACCCTCAAAGTATATTTTACATCTGTTTCTTATGTCCACATCCCTCCATAATACTCCTCCTTCGGCATCTTTGATCTGCCTCACATGTAAGATGTCCTTCGCTGCTTTATTTCTACATTTCGCTAGTTAGTAAATTTTTCTCTGTGTCCTTCCTTTGTTTCTAATTGATCATACAGATCTTGATATGCCATGGCCTTCGCCTGTGCCACAACTCTCTTGGCTTCTTGCTTTCTCTCTCTTTACACCTCTCTGTCCTCTTCCACTCTTGACTCATCCCACTTCTGCTTTGCCTTCCTCTCAGCTGTCACTGCCACTTGTACATTATTATTCCACCACTAACCCTCCTTCTGCTCTCTAATCTTTTCAGATGTCTCACCAAGCACCTCAATTGCACAGCTCAGGGTTACTTTTGAATTATGTTTCCACCAATCTTGTACACTTTCCAATCCATCCGAAATCCTCTCTAACACCCTCTCCCTAAAACGATTCCTCACACTCTCCTCTTTTAAGTGAAACCACTTAATTGTCTTCATCCCATGGCATCCGGAGGTTCTTATCTTTGATCTTATTTTAAAGTCTGCGCACAGCAGTCGGTGTTGCTGTGCTACTTGATCTGTTGGAATTACTTTATAATTTGTCACAACCTTAAGATATTTTCTTCTAGTCAAAATGTAGTCAATTTGTGAACTGTTGTTACCACTCCTAAATGTTATCAAATGTTCTTCCCTCTTGTAGAAAAACAAGTTCACAATTGCCAGACCAAACACTACTGCAAAGTCCACAACCCTCTCTCCTTCCTGGTTCATCATTCCCACTCCGTGGCCACCATGCATCCTTTCACAGTCTCTATTCTGTCTTCCTATATGTCCGTTCAAGTCTCCTCTGACAATCACCATCTCATTTTTTTTCCAATTCCCTCATTTCTTCATCTAACACGTTCCAGAACTCATCTTTCTCCTCTGCTGTACAACCAACTTGCAGGGCATACACACATAATATGACCACCCGCTCTTCTCCAAGACCCAATTTCATTCGAATGATTCTGTCGTTCCCTCTACCCACCTCCAGTACTTTACCCTTCATTCTGCCACACACCACAATTCCTACACCATTTCTTCCCTCGTTATTCGCTCCAGAGTAGAACAATTTATATCCATCTCCCAATTCCTTTGCCTTTCCCCCCTTCCACCTTGTCTCCTGCACACATAAAATGTCCAACTTCCTCTTCCTCATCATGTCTGCCACGTCTCTTCCCCTTCCAGTCATGCTTCCAACATTCAGTTTTCCCACTCGCAACATCCTCTCCACCTTCTGGGCTCGCTTCTTTAACCTCACCCGCCCTTGATGCAGTAGCCCTCATCCACTTCTTGCAGATGTAGGGCGATGTGTTTGCGCATCGCTTAAGGGGTATGCCCTAGCCCTTATATCATTTTCTCTTTGATTCATATCATAGTTTGAGCTGGCATTGAAGTTTTCTGACCGGATGCCCTTCCTGACATCAACCCTCGCATTTATCCTGGCTTGGGACCGGCACCTATTGATGCTAGCTTGCCTCCTTTGGTGGCTGCATAAGACGAAATGACTTAACAAGATAAGAAAGATCATATTAGATCAAAATTAGTCATAGAAGATAAAATAATAGAATAGGTGCTCAATGTACTTTGATCTTTCCTACTAGCATAGGAAACTGTTCAACCTGGTCCAGACCTCCATAAACTATTGATTGCTTGAAGGATTTGTATGCATATAGTATCAAGAAAATATGTTTGAGCAGAATCACAGAGACTGTAGATGACTATTTATGAGTCACAGGGCTCTGTACGAAGATTTAAAGGGATTATTCAATTATTTTCAGATTAACAATAGTTAATAAAGGTAATATTGGAATGCTGCAGAATGATTTAAATAGGTTGACATTGCATTGATGATAATATAAGCTACAGGCTAGGTGTTTTTTTTTTTTATTATTATCAGATGGTGATGAAGAAATTAGACAGTATGTTTAGAAATAAATTGCAAAATATATTGTTGAGAATAACAAAATAGCAAATATCTTGGAGAAAGGAGTGGCTCATACATTAACTTTTTAAAATTAACAGCATTGTCTAATGGAATACTATATGATGAACTACTGTTGAAGTTGAGTAAATTAGGGATAGATAGCCGAGCAAGCCATTAGCCTGGATATAGGCATGGCAACCTACAGTAGTAAGAAATAATGAGTTGATCATAGTGGTGCGATCCTTTGAAAGAAAAAGATGAAGAGAAGTGTGGAACAAGGTTCTGTTTTGTTCTAGGACTTCCATTGTTTATGTTTCTAGGAAGCTCCAATGTGTTTCTACAGAAAGAATTGAATAGGTTGATACTTTGACCAGATAAATGGAGATGTTACTTGAGTGTTACTAAGTCAAAATCCACTTTGGACAGGAAATATGGAATAAGACATATTGTAAAAATTATTGTTTTTAATTTTTTAAAAACAGTGAAGTTTTTAATTACAATAAGACATACTGTAATTAAAAACTTCACTTTTTAATTACAATAAGACATATTGTCATTAAAAACTTCACTGCAAGAGATGAAAGAAACATGCAGAGTGGAAATATATATGGATAGAAAGCTGGAGTTATCGGAAATATTACAAAAGTTGTAAGGTTAGTCAGAAAATTGCTGTCATAATGAAGACACTAACTAGTAGGGATTCCTTATTCCTTATTTGTTTACCATATTTGATTCCTCTCACAAGTGAGAGGAATCAAATAGTAATAGATGGTCAAAAAATAAGGTCAAATGAGTAAGGATATGCAAAGGAGATTTTTTGCATAGCAAGTGGTGAATGAGTGATGAGCAGAATGTTACCCAAAATGCTGGTGAATTTGTCACATCAAGTGTTTTAAAGGCTAGGTATAATATCGACTGTTGAACTCATGGAGCCCAAAAATGATAATAAATCTAATGTTAAAAAAAAATAAATAAATACTTAACATCCAGTTTGGGCCCAGAAAGGACTTTGTGGTCTCTGCTCTCAACATCTGGCAATAATGTCTCATGTTAATCATATGTAGAAAATCTGCTACAAAATATTGTTATTATTACTCTAATTATGTCTCAATGGCATCTTCAGACATCTTCTTATAAGATAAAAAAACATATCATCATCATCATCATCATCATTGTTTTCCTGACCTCGTAATCAACAGTGTACAGCCCTCATTTCATTTTTGTTATCCATCTCTGCATCCTCTCCATGGAGTCACAAGACTCATTGTGAGAGGTCAAAACAAAGTCTATCATACCACTCCTTAAACTCATCCATTGTCTGCACGTTCATCACCTTCTCGGATAATTCATTCCATGCGCCTACCACTCTCCATGCAAAAGACTTACTTCTTACCTTTTTACTCGCTATTCCTTTTTGCAACTTAGAGAGATGGCCCCCTGTCCTTGCTCCTTCCTCTATATGATATGATAGTAGCCCTTCAACAGCTTCAATGTCTCGATCATATCCCAAATTTTCTTATATCCACTGAACTATGCCTGTATGCCCTTGTTATCCATCTATACACCTCTCCAAGGTTAGTTCATCCTTTTCCAATCTCAGTGACCAGATCTAAGCACACAAATTCAGATGTGGTCAGATCAAAGCTTATACAATGGGACCACCACACTTTTATCTCGCATGGTCAATGTCCTCTTCAACATTGCAGTAATTCTCTAAGACGTCTTCACGACCTTTGTATGGCCTCAGAACTTGAAATCTCTATCCACTATCAACACAAGAACCCTCACTCCCTCCACTTCTTCCAGTATAACCCCACCAAGCGAGTATGAACCATCCCATATTAGGAACCCAAATTTTAAAACCTTACATTTAGTTGCATTGAACTCTCATCTCCATTAGTTTACACACTTTTGCTGCTTATTCAAATACTCCTGATGAGCCAAAACATCAGCACTATTACTAATAACCCCCTCCCAAGCTTCTCATCATCTGAAAACTGAATATCTCCCCAAAGTCCTGTGACAACATCATTGCATAAAGATTAAACAGTAATGGTCCCAATACTGAACCTTGTAAAACTCCACTTGTGGTTGTACCATAAATTAAAGATGCCAAGGAATCATATTCTTGGTTTCATCTTTTATCCAAGTGAAGAAATTATATTCTTGATTTCATCCTCGATCTAAGTGTTTATCCATGATACTGCTCTCCCATGTACAACTCTGAAATCTACTAATCCAATCCACTAACTTGATGCCCAAACCCATATGTTGCAACTTACAAATCAACTTGCCATGTGGCATCCTGTCTAAAGCTAACCAGATTACTAAAACAAGAGAGCTCTTTAAAGTCCATGCTGGCCTGCATCAATAATATTACCTTCATCTGCCCAATTCTGTATATGAGTTTTTCTTACTAATTTTTCCATTCTACTGCCACCCTTATGCAATGAACTACCTTACCTTCCTTCCACTCCCCAGGAGCCTGTCCCATTGCAAGATTTTCATTTAGCAGCAAGTCAATGGCACAGTCCCACAGCACATTCCCTTAAAACACGTAGTAGATATATGTATATATATGTACACAATATTAATTCTTCTTCTGATCAAAGATTAGTCATTTGCCTGATCCACCTTCAGTGGTCTTTCCATGTTGAATCTGGTCTTTCTTCTCTCTCTCTCTGTGGTCATATTATGCACTTCTTTCAGTAGCCAGTATCTTTCCCAGCCTCTATAAATGCTCTTTTAATTTTTCTCTCTCTCTCTCTCTCTCTCTCTCTCTTTCCTCAATCTTTTTCATTTAAATTTTGAATACATAGCTCTTTTCTAATGTCTTTATTTTTATATGGTCTAATCTTTTTTATATAATCTCATTTCTGCCACCTGTATTTTACTTTGATCTCCCCTTTTCACAATTCATATTTCCGAATCACATAAATAGAATGAAAGTGGCTATCACTTTTAAGTTAGGTTTCTCATCTTATTTGTTATCTGCAGGGTACAATCACTTTTGTACCAACTGTACATTTATTTTCATATCTGGTTTCCATTCTCTAGTTAGTTTAACTATTCTTCTTGCATCCATCTGATTAACAAGTTGATTCTATTCTAATCTTCGATTTTTTATCTCAGAACCATAACACAAAATAGAGAGAATGTCTTCTTTTAGTAGCCAATATCTTTCCCATCCTATATACTTTTAATTTCTCTATCTTTCCTTGATCTTCTCATATAAATTTTGAATACCCAGTTCTTTCCTGTTTATTTTTATATAGTCTGATTTTGTATATATAATCTCATTTCTACCACCTCTATTTTACCTTGATCTCTCCTTATAACAATTTGTATTTCTGAACCACATAAATAGACTGAAAGTTGCTATTACTTAAGTTGGGTTTCTCATCTTATTTGTTATCTGTCAGGGCACCTTTTTTTTTATCCTAATGCTTTCTGGTCTTAGGAAAAGAGAATGATATCCTGCCTGAAGAAGATGAATTAAAGCACCTCCATAGTGCAATTGGAAGAACGATGGTACATTCGTTGTGCTCTATGATCGGAAAATGCCTAGGTTTGATTTTTGTCTTTATTTGGTAATCTTTATATGGATTTTTTTCAACTGAAGATGAGTTAGCCAATCTCATGTGGAGGTAGCAGGGTTTTTTCTTCCAGAAACTCAGGTTTTTCGTCTGCATATAGATAAATCAGCCTTGAGAACACATGCAATTTACAGACAAAAAATACTAGTCGTGGTGGTGGTGGTTTGCAGTAGATAGCATTGGTGTAGGTTATGATGGTAGTGGTGGTTTTTGCTGTCGATGGTAGATTAAATGATGGAGACAGAGAGTTGTAGAGTAAGTACCCTAACTAAATGAGTCTTTGGACTCCTTGGAGGTGTGATGTAATCATAATAATAATAACTTCACTATTGTGAACTTTATATTTCATTCGTACTGCTATCTGCTGCCTTTCCAAACCTGCCATAAATTTCTGATCAATGAGAAGCTATCTCACCAGTATCAGTTACACAGTTACCAAGAGAAAAGAAGTAAGAGATATGCTCTGCAGTACATCCTTCAAGAAAGACAGAAGTTCATCTTTTCATTACATTATCATCTCAATACTAATAATCAATATTATCTCCAACCATCATCAACAGCAACAAGGAAGTAATTCATTTTCTCCCACATTATTTGTGAATAAGACCAAATCATAGCATAATCAAGGTCAGATACAAAGATTATTAGACTACTTCAGATTATTATATTACTTTAGTCTCTAATTTTTCTCTTGCAGTTTTGTTCATCACAAAGCTAAAAACTACTAGACTTAATACAAAATGCAAATGGGACACACTTCCCTCTTATTCTAGTTAATATTTTAAACCATCCACTGTGTGTTTTATAAACTTGAACAAAAGCCTCACTGTTATGATAAAAATCAGTCATAATGCTAATAAATTTTTCAGGCATTAACAATATAGGAAACGATCTGAGAGGAACTGTTCAGTTATTTTCCGATGATTCGAAATTCGGCAGAGCAATGCGGATGATGTCAAAATATTGCATGATGATTTAGATAGATTGGCAGACTGGGCAAAGGAGAATGGATGTCAGTTTAATGTGGAAAAGGATAAGGTTATGCATTTTGTGGAAAGCATAACCAGCTTTTCAGTGGGTGAAAAGATCACCAGCTGTATACCACATTGGTCGAACTGTATTCCAGGAAATTGATGAAGCTAATAACTCCCAGATATTTGGGAGTGTTAGTGGATAGGGAATTAGGGCACACATAGCAAAAGTGGCTAAAGCAGCTTATAAGATAACCTGCTTGTCATGAGCAGAGACAAGCAGGTTATTGTTCCTCTTTATCGAGCTTTGATAAAACTCCATCTTGACTGCATGCAGATCTGATTGCCAGGGTTTCTTGATGATGAGGAAGAGGTGAAGAGGATCCAGAGGCAAGTGATCAAGATGGTAGCAGGTCTATGGAATGGATCTCACAAGAACAGTTTGAAGATTTGTGGGTTAGCAGAAATGGGATGATGGATGATATGATTGAGACAAATTACTGAGGGGTTTTTACAAGATTAATTCAGAGGAAATTTTTCAGAACAGGTGTGTTGGTGGGAGAACCAGGGGGGGGCATCCATGGAGTAAGAGTGTAGTTAGTAAGAGTGTAGTTAACAAGGGTGTTAAGAACTAGGTTTTTTCTTGGAAAGTAATGAATGAATGGGATAGGTTGCCAGAGTCTATTGTTGGTACCATGACTGTGAATGAGTTCAACGCAAAGTATGATAGATACCACACAAATGTTGGATAGTTCTTGACAGGATGTTCAGGACCTCCTTTGATAAGTCTAAGGACTCCTTGGAGTAGCCCATAATAATAACAATGTCATTGTTATTATTATGGGCTACTAATATCATCAATGGGCTACTAATAATATCAATGTCCTTTCATAAAAATGGGCATTATCATAACATATACACTTAAGAGTTGACTACTACACTGTCTTCTAGTGGTATGATATTAGAAGAGGGTAACTAAGACAAATAAGTTCTGCCAGTATAAACTTGAAATCTGTGGTAAGAGGAAATGTCACTGTCTTATTAGTACATTCTTGTAGACAGGCTTATATGCTGGTTAAACATGATAATTAAATACTTAAGGAATTGACAGCATAAACTTAAATATAAATTCAATTTGGGCTCTCAAAAATACATAAAGAAAATGTGCCATTATGTCCCATAGTGGATGGCATTGATTCCCACACTTACAAACTAGCTAAATATTTAGCCAAAGTGCTCTCACACTATACTGGCAACATACCATCACACATAAAAAAACAGCCCACTTCAAAGCCAGTATAGAAAACCTTACACTCCAACATAATGACATAATGGTCAGTTTTGACGTCTCCTCCTTATTCATAAATGTCCCCCTCAAAAAAGCCTTAGAGCTAATCCAAGCTAAATTTCCTCCCGATATCTCAGCCCTATTTCAGTTCACAATGAACTCAGGCTATTTCGTTTGGCAGGAAAAATTCTACAAATAGATAGAGGGACAGCCATGGGTTCACCACTTTCCCCACCCTTGGCCAATTTCTTTATGAAGACCTTTGAAGAGAAAGCCTAAAACTCTGCTCCACAAAAACCTACCATATGGCTTTGCTACGTTGATGATGTGTTCGTTATTTGGCCACATGGCCCAGATACACTCCTCTCCTTCCTAACACACTTAAGCAACCAACAACCTAGAATTAAATTCACCCTTGAAAAAGAGGAAAACAATAGCCTTCCCTTCCTAGGCACACTTGTCACACGCCAACCTGGTGGAACCCTGGTTTTCTCAGTTTATAGAAAACCCACCCACACAGGCAGATACATTCACCAACATCCCCCCCCCCCCTAACAACAATATGGAGTTATTAAGACACTTTTCAACAGAGCTAAAGTAATCTGTTCAACTGACCAAGCCCTAACTACTGAACTAAATCACATTCTTAACACTTTCTCAGCCAATGGCTAACCCCCCCCCCTCCAAAAAAAAAAAAATCCAAAAAATACTAAAACCAGTTATCCACAACCCACCTCCTCCCCTTCACAAAATAGATTACTCTAAATCCATCACTATTCCTTACATCCGAGGCACCTCGGAAAAAATCGACAAAATCTTAAAAAAACATGACTTGACCACTTGTTACAGACCATATAAAAAATTGGCATTCCTTATCTGCTCCACTAAAGACCAACCACTTTCCCTAGACCTACCTGGTGTATACCAGGTCCCTTGCAGCTTTAAATTGTCCTACTTTGGCCAAACAGGCAGGACAGCAAATATCAGAATCTCAGAACACAAGGACTACATCCAATTTCACCAGTACAGCCCTCTGGGCTTGCAGACCATGCTCTGGATACTCGCCACAGAATAAGGTGGAAGAAAGCCACAGTAATACACCGCAGCAAGTTCAAATATGAAAACTTTTCATGGAATCAGCCTCAGCCCCTTAGCAACATGCCAAACCTCAACAAATTTGGATGCATGAGACTGTCTCAAATTTGGGAAACTTACATCAGAAGAACTTCAGCCCAAAGGCCAAGAACACCCAATATAGCCTGCCAAGGGGCACCATCAGAACTTTAGGAAAACAGTAGCTTCCTCGCTTCTGTTCTCATTTGCTGTTATGTAGTACTTGCGTGCACGTGTCTTTAGTTTAAGTTCCCATTGAAGATGGCAACATGACGTTACCAAAATATCGAAAGTATATATTAAAGTTGTTTTAATTTATATTCCTAGTTTACGCCGTCAATTCCTTAAGTATTTAATTATCATGTTATTAGTACACTCTTCTGAGTGGTCATCTTTACAGGTTAAGATTTGGCCATTTAGACTTACTGGATCTAATTATAGCTTTGAATTTTGATGGGGAATAAATATTGCTGCACTGATAAGTCGTTGTGAAAAAGAAGCTGCCATGGTTGTGACCTTCTGTTTGCTTCAACTGATGCACAGGTAACCTAATATCAGCTGGTGACAGATTAGGGCCTCCTTTGATGAGTCTTTGATGAGTTTTTTAAGTAGCAATCTGAGATTCCCATACGAATACAAAAGTTGAAAGCCAAATTATGATAGGAAAAGGATAGCTGAATAGAGATCCAGTGTTGCAGGAGTTCAGGGATTCATACAAATCTACACATCTGAAAGGAAATATACTGTGCATTTTGGGATCCTAGAATAGTTTTATGGGAAGTCATATGCTTCTATATTCAAGTAGACTAGATGAAGATGCTTCTTCCATAAACTTTTTATTGGCTGAAGCTTGGGTAAAGGATTAAAATATGAATATAATTTCTTGTCCAAAATAATGTACTTGGATTTCATACAGTGAAAGATAAATAGATGACTCCTACAGAGGATCAGTAGGACAACAAACTCATTAATATTGACCAAAGAAAGGTAAATTACTTTTTGGTACATAGAAAGAATGGAAGGAGGGCTACTCAAAACAGTAGCATAGTACTTGAGAAAAAGAGAAAGTGGTAGAGCTTCACTGAGAGAGAGAGAGAGAGAGAGAGAAAGAAAGGCTCAAAGCGAATCACAACATAAGGTCCACTTCATAAGAATGTGTGGCACATCGGAAAGGTTTAGAGTGATCATTCTATTAATACGTATGTAAATGAAATTATGGTGCAAGAAGCCATTCAGCAAAATGAGTATATATATATATATATGACAGAATGATCATTGACTCGGTTAACATACACAGTTTTATGAAAAAATTGAATGACTAGAACCGAGATTTAAGTAAAAAGGTTTTAATATAAACACACTACTAGTTTCGGCCTGTAACAGCCTTCTTCAGGTGACATTATAAAAGAAAAAACACTAAATATTGCGGGTTAAAAGACTATGAACAACATAGACAGTCTTTATACATAATTAGCATGAAAACGTTGTAGTTGTATTTGAAGCTGTTCTTTCATTTGTTGCATTGTTGGGAGAGTGCGTGCTTGCTGCATCACGTGAACGCCAGTACATGATTACAGCTGAATGACTATCTGGGAGGTTGTAGCTTAAGTTGTTATTTAGATGAACAGAATTGAAGATGATTTCTCTAGATTCCACAATTTTTCTCTCTATTTCATCACTGCAACGGAAGATGTTAGTAGATTTTTCCCAGCAGACTTTGTGACTTTGGTTATCATCATTAGGATTAGGCGAGAAAAGGATATGACTTGATAATGCACTCGCTTGCTGTCTCTTGTAAGTAATGTCTTTCATGTGTTCTTCTTCTTCTTCTGGTGTATATAAAATATTATGTGACTGCGATAATCCTTATTTTGGGCAGACAGACAAATCGGTCAAAATGCGTATGGAAGAACACATGAGAAACATTACTTACAAGAGACAGCGAGCATGTGCATTATCAAGTCATATCCTTTTCTCGGCTAATCCTAACGATGATAACCAAAGTCACAAAGTCTGCTGGGAAAAATCTACTAACATCTTCCGTTGCAGTAACGAAATAGAGAGAAAAATTGTGGAATCTAGAGAAATCATCTTCAATCGTGTTCATCTAAATAACAACTTAAGCTACAACCTCCCACAAGCATGCACTCTCCCAACAATGCAACAAATGAAAGAACAGCTTCAAATACAACTACAACGTTTTCATGCTAATTATGTATAAAGACTGTCTATGTTGTTCATAGTCTTTTAACCCTCAATTTTTAGTGTTTTTTCTTTTATAATGTCACCTGAAGGCTGTTACAGGCCGAAACTAGTAGTGTGTTTATATTAAAACCGTTTTACTTAATTCTCAGTTCTAGTCATTCAATTTTTTCATAAAACAATATATATATATATATATATATATATAACTACTGATATTAACTCGGAGTTGGGATATGTTCATTTTTTATATAAACTGACAAAAAATCTGAGAATTATAAAAATTGAGATCTATTTGATATGCAATATGTTTCGTCGGGATCAACTTCATCAGAGTGTCTCAATATTTTTTTCGGTGTCTTTTAATAGCTTTCTATGTTCTTAACGCCTGATGAAGTTGATCCCGACAAAACATGTTGAGTATCAAATAAATCTCAAATTGTTATAATTCTCGGATTTTTAGTCAGTTTACATAAAAAATGAATATATATATATATATATATATATATATATATATATATATGACAGAATGATCATTGACTCGGTTAACATACATAGTTTTATGAAAATATTGAATGACTAGAACCGAGATTTAATTAAAAAGGTTTTAATATAAACACACTACTAGTTTCGGCCTGTAACAGCCTTCTTCAGGTGACATTATAAAAGAAAAAACACTAAATATTGCGGGTTAAAAGACTATGAACAACATAGACAGTCTTTATACATAATTAGCATGAAAATGTTGTAGTTATATTTGAAGCTGTTCTTTCATTTGTTGCATTGTTGGGAGAGTGTGTGCTTGCTGCATCACGTGAATGCCAATACATGATTACAGCTGAATGACTATCTGGGAGGTTGTAGCTTAAGTTGTTATTTAGATGAACACGATTGAAGATGATTTCTCTCGATTCCACAATTTTTCTCTATTTCGTCACTGCAATGGAAGATGCTTGTAGATTTTTCCCAGCAGACTTTGTGACTTTGGTTATCATCATTAGGATTAGCCAAGAAAAGGATATGACTTGATAATGCACTCGCTCGCTGTCTCTTGTAAGTAATGTCTCTCATGTGTTCTTCCATACGCATTTCGACAGATTTGTCTGTCTGCCCGAAATAAGGAATATCGCAGTCACATAATATTTTATATACGCCAGGGTATTTGAGTTGATGATGACAAGGTTTTGGGTGGCTAATTAAGGAACGGATCTTTGGAAGTGGAGTGAACAAGATTCTGATATTGTATTTTTTTAGAACTTTTGCTAATTTATGTGAAACAGTACTTATGTAAGGAACAGATATATTGCTTTTGAATCTATTAGTTTCTTCTGAGTGATGTCTAGGAAGATTAAGAAGGAATTTGTTAATGATTTTCTTGGAATATCCATTAACTTCGAAAGAAGTTTTTAGATGGTTTATTTCTGTAAGCAGTTCATTTGGATCATCAAGAAGAGAATGAGCTCTATGTCCCAAGGTGGAAATTATTCCAAGCTTATGAGGAGGGAAATGATGGGAGTGACTGTGCAGATATCTGTTGGTATATGTGGGCTTTCTATATATCGATATTTTTAGTTTACCAGAAGAGCGAGTCAGTTTTACATCAAGAAAAGGCAAGGAATTATCAGTTTCAAGCTCAGCAGTAAACTTAATACTTTGATGTCGGCTATTGAGATGTTTGAGGAAAACCATAAGGGATTCATGTCCATGGCTCCAAACAATGAAGACATCATCCACATAACGTTTCCAAACTTTAGGTGTTAAAATAAAGGAAGAGATAGCCTTGGTTTCAAAATCTTCTAAGTAAATATTTGCAAGAACCGGAGATAAAGGATTACCCATAGCCAGTCCATGATTTTGTTTGTATATATTATCTTGAAATTTGAAGTAACCGGACCTGATGCAATGCGTAAGCAAGGCTAACATTTTTTTGGATAACTTGTCCTTGAGTAATGTTAGGACTTCATCTGTTGGGATATTAGTGAACAAAGAAGTAATGTCCAAGCTAGCCATGATGTCATTTTCATCAACTGTAATATCCTTGATGTATGTAACAAATTCTGTAGTGTTCTTGATAAAGGATGGTGACTTCCCTGAAAAACTTTTGAGGTATTTGGCAAGGTATTTTGAAAGATTGTATGTAGGAGAATCGATACCTTCTACAATTGGGCATAATGGGGTGTTCTCTTTATGGATTTTTGGAACACCATATATGCGAGGAATTAACGGATGGAGAGAGCGTAGAGATAAACGGACGTTTCGGGATAATTCAGTCGTTGTTTTTAATAAGTTGTTTGTACGATTTTGAAGTTCACGAGTTGGATCTCTCTCAAGTATTGAGTAGGTATCATTATGTAATAATTCAATCATTTTATTCTTGTAATCTTCGGAGTTCAGGATGACTGTTGCATTTCCTTTATCCGCTGGGAGGATGATTATATCTCTGTTGTTTTTTAAACTTTTAATAGCTTTGCGTTCAGTTGAAGTAATGTTGTCTGCAGGTGGTTTTGTGTTATTGATAATAAAGATTGATTCAATACGTAGAAGGTTTGCATCCTGTGGAGGGAGAAAAGAAGCAGCTTTTTCTATTTTTGTAAGTAGTGTCTCCTTTGGTATTAATTTTGGGGAAGGAATGAAGTTTAGACCTTTACTAAGGATGCCTTGTTCTACATCAGAAAGTATATAGGAGGATTTGTTGATAACGACTTTGTCAATATTGATGTGTGGTTTTGAGTTCCTATTATTTTGTAATCTCTTTAACGTTTCAAATTTTCTTATAAGATTTACTTTGTTATTATATTGTATTCTCGCTGCTTGAGATTCACAGTATGTATTAAAGGTATGCCAACTTTCATTATCTAGAGATTCTTCCGGTATTTCAGCTATGGTTCTTTTTTTATTGAAAAGAAAAGCGAGAGTGCGTTTAGTATCCGATATTCTTTCAGACAGTAGGTCTAATTTAGCTTTATGATATATTCTCTTTGCATGTTCAGTTGTAATGTTTTCTTTAAAGCATATAAATTTAGGAAAGATAGCATGGAATTTGCAATGTTTTAAGAAGGCCAACCTGTTAATGTTTAGTCCAATCCTCTTTAGTGTCTTGTTGAAGTTTCTTTTATTATTGATAATAGAAGCCTCGTCATGAAGGTTATAGATGACAGAATGATCACTGACTCGGTTAACATACATAGTTTTATGAAAAAATTGAATGACTAGAACCGAGATTTAATTAAAAAGGTTTTAATATAAACACACTACTAGTTTCGGCCTGTAACAGCCTTCTTCAGGTGACATTATAAAAGAAAAAACACTAAACATTGAGTGTTAAAAGACTATGAACAACATAGACAGTCTTTATACATAATTAGCATGAAAACGTTGTAGTTGTATTTGAAGCTGTTCTTTCATTTGTTGCATTGTTGGGAGAGTGCGTGCTTGCTGCATCACGTGAACGCCAGTACATGATTACAGCTGAATGACTATCTGGGAGGTTGTAGCTTAAGTTGTTATTTAGATGAACACGATTGAAGATGATTTCTCTCGATTCCACAATTTTTCTCTCTATTTCGTCACTGCAACGGAAGATGTTAGTAGATTTTTCCCAGCAGACTTTGTGACTTTGGTTATCATCATTAGGATTAGCTGAGAAAAGGATATGACTTGATAATGCACTCGCTCGCTGTCTCTTGTAAGTAATGTCTCTCGTGTGTTCTTCCATACGCATTTCGACAGATTTGTCTGTCTGCCCGAAATAAGGAATATCGCAGTCACATAATATTTTATATACGCCAGGGTATTTGAGTTGATGATGACAAGGTTTTGGGTGGCTAATTAAGGAACGGATCTTTGGAAGTGGAGTGAACAAGGTTCTGATATTGTATTTTTTTAGAACTTTTGCTAATTTATGTGAAACAGTACTTATGTAAGGAATAGATATATTGCTTTTGAATCTATTGTTTCTTCTGAGTGATGTCTAGGAGGATTAAGAAGGAATTTGTAAATGATTTTCTTGGAATATCCATTAACTTCAAAAGAAGTTAATGGATATTCCAAGTCATTCAGCTGTAATCATGTACTGGCGTTCACGTGATGCAGCAAGCACGCACTCTCCCAACAATGCAACAGATGAAAGAACAGCTTCAAATACAACTACAACGTTTTCATGCTAATTATGTATAAAGACTGTCTATGTTGTTCATAGTCTTTTAACCCTCAATGTTTAGTGTTTATTCTTTTATAATGTCACCTGAAGAAGGCTGTTACAGGCCGAAACTAGTAATGTGTTTATATTAAAATCTTTTTAATTAAATCTTGGTTCTAGTCATTCAATTTTTCCATAAAAAAAAAAAAAAAAAAATATATATATATATATATATATACATATATATATATATATTGATGAAAACACTAAAACTGAAAAAAATTTATACCCACCAATTGTTTTGCATTTAGAAGAGAAGGAGCACCTCATGTGGTTGTTAAAGCATTCACAAACTTTACAATCATGTTCCACTATATCACCTGGCTGAAAATAAGATAAATTATGCTTTAAAATAAAACAAAAAATTATAAGTAGTTTTCAAATATAATAAATTGACCATCATTATCATTGTTATTGTATTGCAAAATCAACTGCAAACAATTATAACAACATGGCTGTTCTAATTTTTTCTCTTGTACTACATTGCATTCCCAATAAGGAAATCTGTACCTGGTCATATTCTTTTCAAATTCATTGCAATCAATACAAGTCAGGCAGCAAGAGATATGAGATTTTTGCTTGAGGCTGTAAGGAAGAATACAGAGAGAGGAAAGATAGTGTGTGTGTGTTGCCTAGGTATGTTAATGCCGAGCTGAGCAGAAGAGCGGTAATATTGAATGACATAATAGCTAGAATTTCTGACAAGAGAGGACTGGAATATGTGGATGCTTGGAGTGCATTTGAGGACAGAGAGGAATTGTATGCGAGACACCGCTTACATTTGAATGAGGAAGAACATAGGCATCTGAAGAGATTGCTGTTCTGAACGAGTCAGTGTGTCCCAAGTAGGATGGCAGGCAGCAGGGGTGGTCTCTTGTGGGAATGGGTACTTGGGAGAAGGGGGACAACATCAGGTAACACTGAGCCCAGTGGAGTCTAGAGAGAATAATGCTGAGTATAGAAACAACGGCATTTATATGCTTTATACTAATGCCAGGAGTATCTGGAATAAGGGAGAGGAATTGGTGGCACAGATAGCATCAGCCTGGCAAAAAATTATTGGGATCACTGAGACGTGGTTGACAGAAGGGGATTTAATAACAGGAATAGAAGTTGCTGGGTACAGCATTTTTCGGCAGGATAGGAAGGGAAAGCATGGTGGTGGAGTACTGCTTATGATAAGTGATGACCTATGTCCTCTAAGAGTGGAGACTTTGGAAGGCAGTGACACTAATGATGTTGAAAGCATATGGTGTGAGGTAGAGGATGGCAAAACAGCATATTTAGTGGGGTGTTGCTACAAACCAACGAGCACAGAGGGTGGGGACCTGGAGATGATTAGACAGTTGAATTTTGTAAGTGCAAGAAGAATGATTGTTATGGGAGATTTTAACTACAGTAGTATAAATTGGAGAGAGGAAGATGCATGTAGCAATAAGGGAATGGAATTTCTAGAATTTTTGAGGGACAAATGTCTTAGGCAATAAGTAATAGAGGGAACAAGAGGTTCAAGAGTTTTGGATTTGGTTATAGCATCAGAAGAGTTGATAATAACTGAGATGACATCTCTCCCACCATTTGGAGAGAGTGACCATATGGTTTTGACTTGGAAAATGAATAGACATGCAGGAGTATCAAAGAGACAGAGAACATATGTGGAATTATAAGGCAGGTGATTATAATAGTCTAAGATGTCAACTTGGGAAAGTTTCATGGAGCGAGGAATTAGAAGGAAAGGATATCATTAGAGGGGAAATTGTGAAAGAATATTTGTTAACAGCAATGGTAAGTTGTATACCACGAGTGAAGAAGAGGACACAAATTGGAGTAAAGTGGATGACAAACAATATTAAATAGGAATTGCATGAGAAAAAAAAGAGGCTATAGAAGAGATATAAGGAGACAGGTGAAGAGAAGATGCATGAAGAATATAAGACACAAACCAGAAGAGTGACTAGTATGGTAAAGAAGGCGAAACTGGAATATGAGAGTATATTGGCCCTAAAATCCAAAGAATATTCTAGGGAATTTTTGAGCTATGTGGCCAGAAGGAGGAGAAATGACTGCGGAAGAATGATATTGCGGGATAATAATGGGAATAGAGAGACTGATGCAGAGGACATAGTAGAATTGTTCAGTGAACATATTATTGGATTATTTCATCCTGGAGGAGTCAGTTTTAATGCTAAAGGGATAGGGCAGGTTCGAGGTTTAGAGGTACAGGAGGAGAGTGTGTTTCAAATATTTAGTACTCTGCATGTCAGTAAAGCTGTAGGATTGGATGGAATTTCACCATGGGTTTTGAGGGAATGTGCTAGGGAACTGACAGTGCCTTTGTCCTGACTTTTCAATAAAAGTCTGGTTGAGGGAAAGGTACCCATTGAATAGAAGGAAGGTAAGATAGTGCCTTGCATAAGGGTGGTAGTAGACTGGAAGTATCTAATTATAGGCAAGTGTGCGTGTCATCAGTTGTTGTTGTTAAGATCTTGGAGAAAGTAGTGAGGGACATATACAGCATTGGGCAGATGAGGGTGGTGTTATCCATGAGAGTAAACATGAATTTGTGAAATGGCACTCTTGTTTTAGTATTATGCTAGCCTTTTATAATAAAGTTACAAGAGCATTAGATGACGGAAAGGCATATACTGCCATTTTCTTAAACTTAGTGAAAGCATTTGACAGAATGCCACATGATAAGCTATTATTTAAGTTGCAGCACATGGGTCTGGATGTTAGATTGCTCAACTGGATTCAGGATTAGCTGTCCAATAGGTATCAGAGAGTTGTGTATGGTGGGACAGTCTCAAGGAGGCAAAGGGTTACAAGAGGGGTCCCACAGGGCTCAGTACTGGGACATATATTGTTAAAACGTTTATATTCATGACATTGTCAGAGGATTGCAAGGGGATATTCAGTTGTTTGAGGATGATGCGAAGCTGGGAAGAATTATTAGTAATAGTGCAGATGTGGTAGCCCTGCAAGAGGATTTGAATAAGCTAGACAGATGGGCAAATGAATGGGGGTTTCAGTTTAATGCAGCAAAATGTAAGGTGTTGAGGTTTGGGAAACATCAATAGGATGCTGCATACTCTATGGGAGGAGTTATACTGGAGGAAGTAGGGTCAACTCGGCAGTAAGGAATGATGGTGGTTTCAGCAGCAGTCGCAAGTGGCGTAACGCCAAGTCCACCGCCATTTAAGAACTCAATTATTAACAATATCATAAGGGACTTTGTGGCATGCAGTACTTGCGGCATGTATGCTTCTAAGGAATTACATATGTGGTTTGTTAAAGAGAGTGGAGAGCGTATGTGCGCAAAATGCAGGCAGTTGGAGGAAATAAGTACATTAGATATATCGATATCTGACTTTGTTGCTCCAGGAACGGAGAATGAATGTAGGAAGACAAGTAGTATGATAGGAGAGAATGAGAAAATAATGGTTGATAGTGTGGAAGGTGTGAGTGACTGTGGAAGTTTAGGAGATGGTTTTGTTTGGGAGAGTGAATTTAGATTAAGAGTGACTGACCTGCAGAGGGAGATAGATGAGTTGAAAGAGGAGGTGGAATGTCTAGTGAATGAGAGCAGAAGTATGAAAGATAAGATTAGGAGAATGGAAGAGATGAATGCAAGGCGAATCAGAGTAGGAGAGAGAGAGAATTTAAGGAGTATGAGTGAGAGGTATGGGGGTGCTAGAAGAGGAGAGATTGGAAACAGTAGAAGAGAGGGAATGAGAGAGAGGTATGGGAATGCTAGCAGACGAGAGGATGGAAACAGTAGGAGAGACGGAATGAGAGAGAGATATGGAAGTGCTAGAAGAGGAGAGAATGGAAACGGTAGGAGAGATGGAATGAGAGAGAGGTATGGGAATGCTAGAAGACGAGCGGATGGAAACAGTAGTAGGAGAGACAGAATGAGAGAGGGATATGGAAGTGCTAGAAGTGGAGAAAATGGAAACAGTAGGAGAGAGGGAATGAGAGAGATGTATGGGAGTGCTAGAAGAGGAGAGAATGGAAACAGTAGAAGAGAGAGGTATGGGAATGAAAGAAGAGGAGAGAATGGAAACAATAGGAGCGATGGAATGGTAAGAGGTATAATGTATGGTGACTCAATAATCCGTGGTGTTCAGGATAGGATGCGTGAGGAGTGTTTGCCAGGAGGAACAATAGAAAGGGTGGCTATGGCAATTAAGAGAAGTGAAAGGGTGGATGAGATGATTGTGATGGTAGGAACGAATGACTTGAGTGGTAATGTAAGTCGGGCAGCGAGAGATATGAGATTTTTGCTTGAAACTGTACGGAAGAAGACAGAGAGAGGAAAAATAGTGTGCGTGTTGCCTAGGTATGATAATGATGAGCTGAGCAGAAGAGCGGTGATATTGAATGGCATAATAGCGAGAATGTGTGACAAGAGAGGACTGGTATATGTGGATGCTTGGAGTGCGTTTGAGGAAAGAGAGGAGTTGTTTGCGAGAGACCGTTTACATTTCAATGAGGAAGGACGTAGGCATCTGGAGAGATTGCTGTTCTGAACGAGTCAGTGTGTCCCAGGGAGGATGATAGCAGGGGTGGCCTCTTGTGGGAATGGATACTTGGGAGAAGGGAGACAATGTCAGGTAAGACTGAGCCCAGTGGAGTCTAGAAGGGATAATGCTGGGTATAGAAACAATGGCATTTATATGCTGTATACTAATGCCAGGAGTATCCGGAATAAGGGAGAGGAATTGGTGGCGCAGATAGCATCAGCCTGGCCAAAAATTATTGCGATCACTGAGACGTGGTTGACAGAAGGGGATATAAAAACAGTTATAGAAGTCGCTGGGTATAGCATTTTTCGCCAGGATAGGAGGGGAAAGCGTGGTGGTGGGGTGCTGCTTATGATAAGTAATGACCTATGTCCTCTAAGAGTGGAGAATTTGGAAGGTAGTGAGACAAATGATTTTGAGAGCGTATGGTGTGAGGTAGAGGTAGGCAGGACAGGATATTTAGTGGGGTGTTGCTACAGACCCAGGAGCACAGAGGATGGGGACCAGGAGATGTTTAGACAGCTAAGTTTGGCAAGTGCAAGAAGAATGATTGTTATGGGAGATTTTAACTTCAGTAGTATAAATTGGAGAGAGGAAGATGCATGTAACAATAGGGGAATGGAATTTCTAGAATTCTTGAGGTACAAATGTCTTAGGCAACATGTAACAGAGGGAACAAGAGGTTCAAAAATTTTGGATTTGGTTATAGCATCAGAAGAGTTGATAATAATTGAGTTGACGTCTCTCCCACCAGTTGGAGAGAGTGACCATATGGTTTTGACTTGGAAAATGAATAGACATGCAGGAGTATCAAAGAGACGGGAACTTATGTGGAATTATAAGGCAGGTGATTATAATATTCTTAGACGTCAACTTCGCGAAGTTTCATGGAGGGAGGAATTGGAAGGCAGGGATATCACCAGTGCATGGGAAATTGTGAAAGAATATTTGTTATCAGCAATGGTAAGTTGTATACCACGAGTAAAGAAGAGGGCGCAATTTGGAGTAAAGTGGATGACAAACAATATTAAACAGGAATTGCATGCGAAAAAGAGGCTATGGAAGAGATATAAGGAGACAGGTGAAGAGATGCATGAGGAATATAAGACACAGGCCAGAAGAGTGACTCGTGTGGTAAGGAAAGCGAAACTGGAATATGAGAGGAGATTGGCCCTAAGATCCAAAGAAAATCCTAGGGAATTTTTTAGCTATGTGGCCAGTAGGAGGAGAAATGACTGTGGAAGAATGATATTGTGGGATAAAAATGGGAATAGAGTGACTGATGCATAGGACATAGTGGAATTGTTCAATGAACATTTTATTGGAGTATTTCATCCTAGAGGAGTCAGTTTTAATGCTAGAGGGATAGGACTGGTACGAGGTCTGGAGGTACAGGAGGAGAGTGTGTTTCAGATACTGAGTACTCTGGATGTCAGTAAAGCTGTGGGACTGGATGGTATTTCGTCACGAGTTTTGAGAGAATGTGCTAGGGAATTGACAGTACCTTTAACGTGGCTTTTCAATGAAAGTCTGGCTTTGGCAAAGGTGCCCAGGGAATGGAAGGAAGGTAAGATAGTGCCATTGCATAAGGGTGGTAACAGACTGGAAGTGTCTAATTATAGGCCAGTCTGTGTGTCATCAGTAGTTGTTAAGATCTTGGAGAAAGTAGTGAGGGACCGTGTACAGCACTGGGCAGATGAGGGTAATGTTATCTGTGAGAATCAACATGGATTTGTGAAAGGACGCTCTTGTTTTAGCAATATGCTAGCCTTTTATAATAAAGTTACAAGAGCATTAGATGAGGGAAAGGCATATACTGCAATTTTCTTAGAATTGGCGAAGGCATTTGACAGGGTGCCACATGATAAGCTGATATTTAAGTTGCAGCACATGGGTCTGGATGTCAGATTGTTCAACTGGATTCAGGATTGGCTGTCTGATAGGTATCAGAGAGTTGTGTATGGTGGAGCAGTTTCCAGGAGGCAGAGGGTTACAAGTGGGGTCCCACAGGGCTCAGTACTAGGACCTATATTGTTTAACCTTTATATCAATGACATAGCCAGTGGATTGCAGGGGGATATTCAGTTGTTTGCAGATGATGCGAAGCTTGGAAGGATTATTAGTAATAGTGCAGATGTGGTAGCCCTGCAAGAGGATTTAAATAAGCTAGATAGATGGGCAAATGAATGGGGGTGTTGTCAGTTTAATGCAGCAAAATGTAAGGTCTTGAGGTTTGGGAAACATCGATGGGATGCTGCATACTCTATGGGAGGAGTTATACTGGAGGAAGTAGGGGAGACAAGAGATCTGGGGTTGATGATTGATAGAAACCTGAAGTTTAGGGGACATATTGCAAAGGTGGTGAAGGTAACACAGAGGATTGCTGCTATTATGAGAAGGACACTGACCTGCAGAGATAAGAGGGTTATCATTCTGTTGTATAAGTCTCTGATCAGACCACACTTGGACTATTGTTCTCAGATTTGGTCCCCAGGATTTGAAGGGGATAAATTAACTGTGGAAAGGATACAAAGACGGATGATAAAGATGGTTTCAGGACTGTACAAGGATAGTTATGAGGATCGGCTGAGAGAATGTGGACTGCAGAGTTTGGTGGATAGAAGAAGGAGAGGTGATATGATTGAGACTTTTAAACTGTTGAGAGGTGGTTACAGGGTTGACACTGGGGAGTTCTTTCGCTTGGTTGATCAGCGGGAAGGAGTGATGACAAGAGGCCATCCCTGGAAGTTACGAAAGGAAACTGTGAGCAAGAGGGTAAGGAGTGGTTTCTTTGTGTGGAGGGTGGTTGAGCCGTGGAATGCATTGCCTGATGGAGTGGTGGGAGCGAGAACGGTCAGTGGGTTTAAGGAGTGGTATGATAAACTTTGTGTTTCTCAGGGGGGGACCTCCCCTCGATGAGTCTTGACAGACTTTATGTCTTAGAAAGGACCTCCCTCGATGAGTCTTTTGACTCCTTGGAGGGCTGAATAATAATAATAATAATAATAAAAACAATAGATCTGGGGTTGATGATTGATAGAAACCTGAAATTTAGGGGTCATATTGCAAAGGTGGTGAAGGTAACACAGAGGATTGCTGCAATAATGAGAAGGACACTGACCTGCACAGATAAAAGAGTTATCATTCCATTGTATAAGCCTCTGATCAGACCACGCTTAGACTATTGTTCTCAGATTTAGTCCCCAGGATTTGAAGGGAATAAATTAACTGTGGAAATGGTACAAAGACGGATGACAAAGATGGTTTCAGGACTGTACAAGGATAGTTATGAGGATCGGCTGAGGGAATGTGGACTGCAGAGTTTGTTGGATAGAAGAAGGAGAGGTGATATGATTGAGATGTTTAAACTGTTGAGAGGTGGTTATAGGGTTGACACTGGGGAGTTCTTTCACTTGGTTGAACAGCGGGAAGGAGTGATGATAAGAGGCCATCTCTGGAAGTTATGAAAGAAAACTGTTTGCAAGAGGTTGAGGAGTGGTTTCTTTGCATGGAGGGTGGTTGAACCATTGAATGCATTGCCTGATGGAGTTGTGAGAGTGAGAACGGTAAATAAGTTTAAGGAGTGGTATGATAGACTTTGTTTTTCGGGGGGGGGGGACCTCTCCTTGATGAATCTTGATAGACTTTGTGTTTCTTAGGAAGGACCTCCCACGATGAGTCTTTTGACTCCATGGAGGCCTGAATAATAATAATAATTTATAATGTAAAATGGGTAGCTGCTAACTAACATGGCAATAGATATACCATAACCCCACTTTTTTGAGGCTAGAAGTAGCTTGGAAAGTTCCATGTTTAGTATATAGAACAGGTTTTCTAGAATATCTATAAAAATAAATAAAAATACAAAAAAAAAAAAAAATTAAATAAATATATACATACATACATATATATATATATATATATATATATATATATATATATATATATATATATATGATTGTTATAATTAGGATTGATCTGACTAGATCCTGAGAAAGATGAATTAAATAGATTTTGTTAATTTATTAAAGATTAACAAAAAATCTTTAATAAATCATGACTAGTTTCATCGGTATTCCGACTTCTTCAGGTGAATAAGAAATAACATACGACTTATAAAAATAACAAGGTAAAAAACTTGGACTTTTAGCTTAATAAAAAGAAACAGAATAGTAACAGTCATATATGAATAGGTGACTGCATGCTACTGTTGGCATGAGTAGAATGTGTGACAGTTAATTTTTGAGCGCCAGTATTGGATTACTGCACTATGGGAATCAGGCAAATAGTAGCTTAGATTGTTGTTCAAATGTGAAGGATCCAGAATATTTCTTTTGATTCTATAATATGTCTTTCAAATTCATCCTTGCATATATATAAATTGGTTGTGCGGTCCCAATCAACTTGGTGTAGCCGTTCTTCGAGGTTAGAGTTTGTGGAGAAGAGCACCTGACTGGAAAGGGCGCTCGCTCGTGTTCTACTGTAGGAGATGTCAGGTCTATGTTCCTCAAGATGAAGTGAAACAGATTTATCTGTCTGGCCAAATATAAGGTCAACCACAGTCGCACATAACTTTATAAACACCAGGAAAATGTAGTTGGTTGTGTCTTTGTTTTGGTCAACTCAGAAAAGAATGAAGTTTTATCAGAGTAGTATAGTCGGTCTTTATGTTGAATTTCTTCATAATCCTAAATAGTTTTGGGGTAAGAGAGCTGTTAAATGGTAACTTTATATGAGTGATAGGGTTGGATTCATCATCTTCTTGTCGAGGTTGTTGGCGTGGTCTCAAACGTTTGGTGATGCTATGAGATGAATACCCATTATTTAAGAACGAGGTTAAGCTTTGTTTGAATTGAAGGTCTTTTTCTGTGGAAGTGAGACATCTATATATATGTCATATATATATATATATATATATATATATGACATTTTAGCATCATCATATATATATATATATATATATATATATTTGAATTATATATATATATATATATATATATGTAATAAATTTTTTAACTTGGGGATATTGTATATTAGGATAACCAAGTAATTTTATAAACTTGGTTATTTTAACTCCTAATCCCAGGTATGCAAACAATTAAGTTTGCGCCTGAAACAAGGTTCAAGTCTAAAGATGGTACAACACCAGGGCAACTCATTGTAAAGGTGGATAAAGTTCTGATCACTATTCTTAGTATTTTCCCATAATGTAAAGCACATCTCACTAGAAGATGTATACTGCAATGCATTATGGGTGGGGTCACTACCCAGACCGGTTTCAACCTTTTTTTGAGGTCTCCTCAGTGAATAGCTAGACCCTAAATACCAAGGTTTTAGTAATACGGAGCCTTATGACCTTTACCTATAGAAGTTGCAACAAGGTGTTTTTATTTTTAAAAAAATAAAAACATGCTCTGTATTACTAAAACCTTGGTGTTTAGGGTCTAGGTACTCATTGAGGAGACGACCTCAAAAAAGGTTCAAACCGGTCTGGGTAGTGACCCCACCCATAATGCATTCCAATATACATCTTCTAGTGAGATGTGCTTTACGTTATGGGAAAATACTAAGAATAGTGATCAGAGCTTTATCCACCTTTACAATGAGTTGCCCTGGTGTTGTACCATCTTTAGACTTGAACCTTGTTTCAGGCGCAAACTTAATTGTTTGCATACTTGGGATTAGGAGTTAAAATAACCAAGTTTATAAAATTACTTGGTTATCCTAATATATATATATATATACAGGGTGTTCGGGATAAATTTGACATATTTATAATTAATTATATTTTTCCGTAAGTTACATGTATTAACACACACTTCTCTTCATTTAAAAGTTTGGACCCTTCTTCATTCATATACAAGATGTCAGAAAGGATGGATAGCTGGAACCCACCTGAATCATGGAAGAGAATAACTTGTATCATGATGATTCGTGCCCGCCATCAAAATAAGGATATTACGACTGCTGCCCAATGCTCCCTGAATACAGTAAAAACAATCAGGCATGAACTAGAGACTTGCAATGGTGACTACGAGGATGTAGCAAGAAGAAAGATCCCTAGCAGACGATCTGATTGCGTTCGTACAGCAGAATTCCTCGCAAATCTGCAAGAACAGGTGTTGAAGAACCCTGGCATTGGAATTCGGCTTTGTTCGTGGAGTTGCTAACTGTAGTCAAGCCCTGGATAACAAGGGTAGCCAATGGTAGGCCGTATGTATGGCAGCAGGATTCGGCCCCTTGCCACACCTCTGGGAAAAGTCAAAAATGGTTGTCTGAAAATTTCTACGACTTCACCAGTCCAAATGTTTGGCCTCCAAACTCCCCAGACCTTAACCCCATGGATTATTTTGTATGGGGCGCAATTGAAAAAGACACCAATCGCACTTCCAGTAATACAAAAGCCCAGTTAATGGATAAAATTAAAACAGTTTTTGCGGCCCTTCCCAGGGAGACTGTAGCATCAGCTTGTTCGAGGTTCCGAAGCAGAATTGAAGCTGTAATCGATGCTAATGGTGGTTATTTTGAGTAAATCTTGTTGATAGTATTGTAATTAACTCTGCCTGTAATGTTTTTTTGTCAATTCATTAAATTTAATAGATACAAAGAAGATTTTCTTTTTCCTTACGAAACTGTCAAATTTATCCCGAACACCCTGTATATATATATATATATATATATACATACACATACATACATGATATATATATATATATACATACATACATACATACATGATATATATATATATCATTCGCTTCACATGCCCATTTTGGTTGGGTGTACTGTCATGATTTATGTAACCATGGCTATAAAATTCACGTCAATTTGACCGTATGATTGCATTTTTATCGATGTATGAAAGTTTTAATAACATATAGCACATTAGTGCTCATCTTAATTGGTCTTATGCAAATTGTGGGATAATTTTGAATACTTTAATTTATCAATTAATTGATAAACCAAATCTGCTCAGAATGGGGGACGATGTGTTTGTTTTAAGATAATGTATATTAGAAAACAATAATGAAGGAGAATGCTATATTTGGTTGCTATATTTGAATTACTCAAAAGTGTAAACTTTAAAAGAGAAGGATGAGGCTAATCTCCTTCTACTATGATACTGTTTTCTAATTGTAAATATGGGCAAATGAGTTATAAATTCATTGAAAATTATATATTAAAAACTTTTCTATATTGTATATAAAAACTTGCCTACCACATCACATCACACTTCACGCATGCAAAACAGATATAAATCAGAAAACAAAAATAGCAACTCCTGACAAATGACAACATTCAGTTGGATTGGTTGGCACAATAATCAATCAGAGCTTCTAGATGTTATTGTCTCAGAGCTCACCCAACTTCTTCTTCAGAGCAGTTTAAAACTACTAAAATGCTAAGAATTTGATCCGCTGCGCCATCCCTACATCTTTTCAAAGACTTAAAGGTGCATGTATTTTGAACACACACCAGGGCTATTACCGCAAACGTGATGCAATGTTTACGTATCGAAAAGTGTCCTCTTCATGAAACATTTTTATTGTGTTTACTTTTAGGAATCACATGAAGTCTGAAAACAATTAGGGAAGTCTTTAACAAGAATAAATGCTAAAATATAATACCGATATTGCTATTGCTATTCATGGATGATTCTGATATATATATATATATATTTATAAATTAAACAAAAACAAGGGGGGGAAATGCCTTAACTCAGCACAGTACTAACATAATACAAATTTTTTTTTCAAGGTTGAAAATCATATAAAAAATATATAAAAAAAAAAACTCCATTACCATTCCTTTAGACAGACTTACAGATAGTGTCCCTTCTTCCTGTCTTTTCTCCAAGACATTCACTCTGTGAATATCGACACATATGCCTATCTTGTAAATTTCTCTACCATGGCTTTATATTTAGACCAGTAAATTTCAACAAACATACTCGTGTGCATATAAAAATCAACCACCCATTTTCACATGGCTTTCAAAATGAACTGGCTAAAAAATAATTAATTAAAAGTAGAACAAACCATATACGACTTCACTATTAGAATGTTTTCACATGACTTTTAGAAACCATATAATGAACAATACTGTATATTATATTATAACTACTGGACTGAAAGACACAAATTTGACTCAAAACATTCAGAAGTCACATAACAATTATCAGGGTATATGCATCAGAAGAGGGGAAAGAAGACAGTAAAACATTTTACAAACGAACTGCAGAAATAGATAAACTAAATAAAACTGACCATTTACTATGTTGGAAGTTTATTTTGCACTTGGTTAGACTATAATATATTTAGTTTAATCCTTTATCCAAATGTAAGCAAACAAAGCTTGTACCTGAAAATATCTTCAGGACTGAGGTAAGGTGGTGCAACAATAGGCAACTCCAAGCAAAGGTGGACCAAGCTCTCATTACTCCTTGTCTCAGTATCTCCCATTATTCAAAGCACACTGCTATGCATTAAGGGAAGGGCCACTACCCAGACCGGTTTCGACCTTTATTGAGGTCGCGTCAGTGGGAGGCAAACCCAAACGTGGAGATACTAAGGCAGAAGCAATAGGAGAGGTCATATTTACCTATACAAGTTGCCAACAGGTGTACCACCTTATTATTGAATTACTCTGGATTTAGAGAAAGATGTTGGAAGTTTATTTTGCACTTGGTTAGACTATAATAAATTTAGTTTAATCCTTTATCCAAGTGTAAGCAAACAAAGTTTTCACCAGAAAATATCTTCTGGACTGAGGTAAGGCGGTGTAACACCAAGATAAGGAGTAATGAGAGCTTGGTCTGTTGCTTCTGCCTCAGTATCTCCATATTTGGGTCTGCTTTCCACTGCCTCCCACATAGAGTGGTCAAGGGGTATTTGAAGAAAGCAGTATTTGAATGTACACATAGAGACATAAGGATAACTCAGGTAGGAGTTAGATGAATGAATAGCTTCATTAAGCAGGAGATATAGTCAAAGAAAAAGGTCATCAGCATGCCCATAAGCAGTAAAAGGTAGAAACAAGAAGATGACCAGTATGGTAAGCAAGGCCAAAGCTAATTAGGAGAGAAAGCTAGCTGATGAGGCAAAAAGAAACCATAAGGACTACTAACACTACATGACAAATAAAAGGAGGAACAATGATGGAAGAATGACTTTAAAAAATGCTGATGGTGGGGAGGTAACAAACCAAACTAAACAGTAGAATTACTGAGTGAGCATTTTGCAGGTGGTGTGCCACCTAGGTGGTGACATTGCAATGCCAGATGTAACATTGACTGATAGGAGAATAGAGGTTGAAGAAATGAAAGTGCTTAAAATATTGCAGAACCTCAATGCTAATACAGCCATGGGATTAGATGAAATTTCAGTCCATTTATTATGAGAATATGCAAGGGAATTATTAGCTCCTCTGACCAAACTGTTTAATATAAACCACAGTAGTGGGAAGGTGCCAATAAAGTGGAAAGAGGACAAAATAGTCCTATTGCATTAAGCAGGCTCCAAAAAAAGAAGCATCAAATTATAGGCCAATCAGTAGGGAAGGAAATGGAATTTATGCAGCTACTGAGAGATAATCATTGAGGCATGATTATCTCTCATGCCTCAGTCAGAGAAGTGGTGGGTACGGTATGGATAAAATAGTGAAAGACGGCATTAAGGATTAGTTGGACATGAATATGATACTGTATAAGGGACAACATGGTTTTGTGAAGGGTAGGTCTAGTTTGCTTGCATTTTATAATCAAGTGACAATGGAGTTGGATGAGAGAAATGGATACTCAGTGATATTATTATACTTTGTAAAAGCATCTCACAGGATTTCACATAGAACTCTATTGCATAAATTGGTGCAAATGGAGATGGATATAAATCTGATGATTTGGATTGGAGGCTAGCTGATAGACAGATATCAAAGAGTGGTTTATGGAGGAGTTGAATCCAGGAAAAGGCAAGTGACCAGTTGGGTACTATAGTGCTCAGTAGTGTGTGTGTGGGGGGGGGGGGAGTGCTCTGTTGTTTAATTTATATATCAATGATATAGGAAATGATTTCACAGGATATATTCAGTTGTTTACTAATGATGCTAAAATGGGAAGCGCAATGGTAAATGAAGGTGATGCACAGATCATGCAGGAAGACCTAAACAGACTAACAGTATGGGCAAAGGCAAAAGGCTGCCAGTTTAACACATTTGCTGCCAACTACAAGTATAATCGTAGTTGGTAACCTCACACTTTGCCACATTAAACTGACATTCATTCTCCTTAGCCCGACCTGCCAATCAATCCAAATTATCCTGCAAAATTTTGACATCATGTTTATTCACTATTGCTCTACCCAACTTTGCGTCATCAGCAAATAACTGAAAAATTCCTCTTAGACCCTTTCTTATATCATTAATGAACAAATTAAATAGCAGTGGTCCAAGAACAGAACCCTACAGCATGCTACTAGACACAAATCTTCTTTTGGACTCTACTCCTGAATAAACTATTATCTGATATCTATCCATCTCACCAATCCTATATCCATCGCCATGTGCTGCAGTTTACTGATTAGAATTCAGTGTAGTATCCTGTCAAAGGCTTTGCAAAGTCCAGCAGTATCACTATAAACCCATTATCCTTACGTGCACTATATCAATGAAACAGCAGGAAGTTGATGAATACAGGGACTTGGATTGATTGTGAACCAGGACCTGAAATTTAGAGGGCATATTGTAAAGGTGTCACCAGAACAGCACATCAGCATGTGGTTGTTGAAGAACATACTAACAAGCAGGATAGAGAGGTTATTGTTTCTCTATATAAGGTTTTAATAAGGCCACTACTGCACACAAATCCAAACTCTCCAATTCCAAGGAGATGAAGTTATTGAGAGTATCCAGAGGTGAATGACAAAGATTACGGCAGATCTGTGGATTTGCTTTCCATGAGAATTATTATTATTACGGGCAATTCCAAGGAGTCCTTACTCGTCAAGGGAAGCCCTAACATTATGTCAAGAATAACTATTCAACATTCACACAGTATCTAACATACTTTGCCTTGAACTCATTCACAGTCATGGCACCCACAACAGACTCTGGCAGCTTATTCCACTCTCATTCACCATTCTCCAAGTAAAAAAACCTAGTTCTAACACCCTTTTTAACCATACTCTTGCCCAGTTTCCATGGATGGCCCCTAGTCCTCCCACCACCAGTCCTGTTCTGAAAAATATCCTCTGAATTAATCTTATAGAAACCCCTTCAGTAATTTGAATGTCTCAATCATATCACCCCTTTTCCACCTATCAACCAATTTCTGCAACCCACAAATCTTCAACCTATTCTCATAAGATTCATTCCATAGACTTGCTATAATCTTGGTCACTCGCCTCTGGATCCACTCCACCTCCTTCCCATCAAGAAGAAACCCTGGTGCCCAAATCTCGGCACACAAGTCAAGATGGGGTCTTATCTTGACTACAGAGGAACAATAATAGATTTAGTTTAATCCTTTATCCCAGTGAGAGCAAACAAAGTTTGCGCCTGAAAATATCTTCAGGACTAAATATAGTGTTGTACTATCTTATCCAGTAAGTAGTGCAACACCAAGGCAACTCGTGGCAAAGGTGGAGCAAGCTACCAGGCACTTCTAACCCAGTATCTCCCATAATGCAAAACACATTTCCTATGTGGATATGTATACTGTTATGCATTAAAGGGATTGGCCATCTACCCAGACTAGTTTCGACCTTTATTGAGGTCTCTTCAGTGGGAGCCAGGCCCAGAGCTGGAGATACCAGGCAGAAGCAGTAGCAAGTCATCTGTGCCTATGGGAGTTGCCAAAAGGTTTATCACCTTTTTTAAAAATTACTCTGGATTTAGAGAAAGATGTTGAAAATTTATTTATCACTAGGTTAGACTATAATAGATTTGGTTTAATCCTTTATCCTTTGGTTTAATCCTTTAATTTTTAAAAAAGGTGATAAACCGTTTGTTTATCATATGTGCTTGCTTCCCGTCCTACCTTGGAAGAGTACACTGGGTAAGAAGTTCTTAATAAAAACAGGAAGGTGTTCCCTCAGACAAAGGTTGATTGTTGTCTTCAAAAGCCATATTGTTGCTTTCTAAGTATTTTCTAATTTGAAAATAAATGCTAGAGAAGCCTTGCATTTACCATTTTTTCCATGACCTTATTATCGTGCAATTGCTCTTACTAGCTGTAAAGACAACTAGTAAGAGCAATTGGATGATAATTGTTGGCCTGTGTTGGATAAGTGCCAAGTTCTGGGATAGCAATGACTATTGACTTTTGCCAAGAGCCCAGAAACTCTTCTTCTGTAAATATTTTGTTGTATAGTAAGAGGAGATCCACAGAAGGTGAAGAGAGATGTTTAATAATCTTATAATGGAAGTCATCAGGGCTTACTGCACTAAACTGGGAGAGGAGAAGTGCCCTTTTGAGTTCCT
Organism: Typopeltis vanoorti; assembly: GCF_054136105.1. Lineage (NCBI taxonomy): Eukaryota > Metazoa > Arthropoda > Arachnida > Uropygi > Thelyphonidae > Typopeltis > Typopeltis vanoorti. The sequence goes on along the minus strand of NC_143570.1, from coordinate 63,655,015 downwards.
CCTTAACAAAAGACTGACTGTATGGCTTTATTCCATTGGTACAAAAGCTTAGCCATTGTTTCTCTTGTTGCACTTTCAAAATAAGAAAATCAGGAGGATATGAACCTGTTGCTGAGATTCTGGCAAAGTTTTCTATCAAAGTGCCTGCAGTAGCTTTGGGATCAGCAACAATACATCCATTATGTTTTAAGGTAGACAATTGGTGTAGATTGATTGGATTGGTAGACAATAAAATCTTCTGGATTTTATCCCATTCAATTTTGGAAATGGTCATTTGATTAATCACTGATGATGTAAATAAGATCCAGTATTGTTTTTGACTCTGACATCTTGCATAATGTGCTTTGACCTGAGCATGTTTAAATGCTATTAAGTTTGTTGTGGTAGGTTATCTACAATATATACCCCATGCTCTATCTTAATCTTTTTTGGCTGCTTGACACTCTGCAGGGTGCCAAGGTTTGGATAGAGTGGAAATCATGATTTTTTTGGAATTGCTGCATGGACAATACAGTCTATTACATACTTCAGTGCATCAGTGATAGGTGTTTGGCTGACTGCACTAGTATTAAATTTTGCAAATTAAGAAAATATACTCCAGTCAGCCTGGTCCATTTTCCACATGGATATCCATGTAAGAGGGCATGGTTCCTGTAAAAACACGGTGCTAATAACCAAACCGTTATTGCTTCCATATTGTTTTCTAGGACATCAGATGCAAGCAGTGTCAAAAGGTGGGGGGGGGGGGAAAGATTATAAGGTCAGTTACAGAATAAGAGCAGGTAAGCAAAGAAGGTATTGTCTCCATTATTAATAAGGGAGATATCATGGTTGTTAAGCAATTGATCGATGATATAGCCTGATCTATTCATGTTGGTACTATCCTATAGAGTATTATGTCAATTAAAGTCATCCATTATGAGTATGTGCTGAGGAAGTTGCGGTATGAGATTATCCAGTTCCATTTCATTAATTTATAACCCAGTGGTAAATATATTGAGCATACTGTGATAAGAAATCTCACAGACAGCAAATTGCAACTTCTTCCAGAGCAGCATTAAGCTGAACATGATGGACAGGAGTATGGTTGTCCATGAGGAGAGCTACTCCACCATGATTGGAACTTTCTACAATTCTGTCCTTGCATACAACAGTGATATTCCTGATGATAGTGTCCTTATTGAGTTTTAAATGTTTTCCTGCAGACAGAAACAAAGTTTTTATTTCTGCAGTAGGTGCTTGATATTGTTGATATTCTAGTGAAATCCATGACAGTTCCATTGTAATAATTTTCTCATTGTTTAGGCTTCATAGACCTGTCTATTTCCATGAGGCTGAGGACTTACCCTTGTCAAGTTTAAATTTCTCATTAGATTTTGGGAAGTATGGAAGCCTGTCCTCTGGAAAAATATACATCTTCATATGTGTCAGGATTACTGGGTAAGTTCAATGGATACTGAAGTATCCATTTTTCCTGGGGAAGGGTCTGGTGGTTTGTCTTTAAGTGATAACGTTGCCAAATTTTTTTCACAAGTGGATTCTTATTGAATGGAATGATTTTTGGAGTGGGCCCATACATTGTGCTATTGATACAATCAACACAAAAAATAACAATCATAAAGTTCAGGTATGGTGAAATTATCAAATGGTGGAATAGGCGTACAAGTTTAAGTAGATGTTGCACTTTCTCAACTGCAACCTTCTCAGCATAAGAGGATCTCAGAACAGGTGTGGGAGTCGCCAACTTCCTTTTTGCATCCTGATATATATATTTGGTGTTTTTATTTCTTGTATTTCTTTTTCATCTTTCCACTTCTGACATGCACAGGAGAGAGCTGGATGATCTCACTGATGGTTTACACATTTGGTATTCTTTGCAAAGCAGAAATGATTTTCATGCTTTTTACTACCACATCGGATACAGGTAGCAGAACGCAACATGCAGTTTGAGCATGTCCAAATTTCTAGCATTTGAAGCATTTTAGTGGATTAGGAATGTATAGTCTAACAGGACAACTGATATATACCCTGATTTAACAGATGTTTGAAGCTTAGGAGTATCAAAAGAAAGGATGATGTTTCTGGTTGGAACCAAGTGACCATCCCTACAGATTAGGATGCACCTCATACCTGTCACCCCTGATCTTTCAGTTATGAACACATCTCCTCATCAGGAACATTTCAGAGATCCTGTTCTGAGACTGCTCCTCTACAGGAGTGATCTGAAAATGGGTCAGAGGTAGTGGATGGGGAGCTCTGGCTCCCAACCCACCCAACATGAAACCATACAGGGATACCCACTTTCCAGCAAGCAATGACTATGTTCAACAGTGGAATACCAGGATTACTCATGATGCTATAATACAAGCATCACAGCAATCCTTCAGCCCTATTCCTGGACCAATGGGAAGGAGACTTACAGCAACACCATTGATCCATAGAGGCAAGTCCACCAGCTGATTGATCCTGTCTAGGCTAACCAGGCTTGCCTGTCTTGCTGAAGCAAAGCCCAAAGTAATGCAAGACTACCAGTATCCCTCTTTTCAGATGCCTATGGGTCGCACCTCATGACAAACATGGTGACAGGACATTCGATCCCAGCAATAGTGGTTTGGAAAATAGGTTCATAAAAAAAACTCAGGAGAAATTAGACAAAGAATCATGAACAAAAGCAAAGAAAAAGAGGAAGAATGAAAAAGGTCAGTTTCACTATTGGGAGATCCCCTTCCATCATCAACAGGTGCTTTACAATGAGAGGAGGGGGGGAGGAGATAGAGAGATAAGAAGAAGTAGGGCAAGAGAAAAATTTGGAGATAGTGAAGTCATTGTGAAAGCAAGATATACAGAGATGAAAAGAAAATGGGAGGGGAGAGAGATTGGAAGCAAAAGGGGTGTCACGAATTCCGGTGAGAGAAGAATGAATGAAGCTGTTTGGAGTGTCATGTATAGTAACTTGAGGATTCCCAATGTGCAGAGTAGAGTGCCAGAGTAGTACTGCAGAGAGGAACAATAGAGTGTGTGGCTTGGGAAATGAAATGAGGTGAAAATGTACATGAGATGATTGTAATTATTATTATTATTATTTGACACCTCCAGGGAGTCCAAAGACTCATCGAGCGAGTGTGCCAACAGCATCAAATGATTTTTCCCTTCCAACTACTAACTGGGGGGTGGGGGGGGGGGGGGGTGGGGGGGGGGGGGGGTGGGGGGGGGGGGGGGTGGGGGGGGGGGGGGGTGGGGGGGGGGGGGGGTGGGGGGGGGGGGGGGTGGGGGGGGGGGGGGGTGGGGGGGGGGGGGGGTGGGGGGGGGGGGGGGTGGGGGGGGGGGGGGGTGGGGGGGGGGGGGGGTGGGGGGGGGGGGGGGTGGGGGGGGGGGGGGGTGGGGGGGGGGGGGGGTGGGGGGGGGGGGGGGTGGGGGGGGGGGGGGGTGGGGGGGGGGGGGGGTGGGGGGGGGGGGGGGTGGGGGGGGGGGGGGGTGGGGGGGGGGGGGGGTGGGGGGGGGGGGGGGTGGGGGGGGGGGGGGGTGGGGGGGGGGGGGGGTGGGGGGGGGGGGGGGTGGGGGGGGGGGGGGGTGGGGGGGGGGGGGGGTGGGGGGGGGGGGGGGTGGGGGGGGGGGGGGGTGGGGGGGGGGGGGGGTGGGGGGGGGGGGGGGTGGGGGGGGGGGGGGTTGTCTGAAAATTTCTACGACTTCACCAGTCCAAATGTTTGGCCTCCAAACTCCCCAGACCTTAACCCCATGGATTATTTTGTATGGGGCGCAATTGAAAAAGACACCAATCGCACTTCCAGTAATACAAAAGCCCAGTTAATGGATAAAATTAAAACAGTTTTTGCGGCCCTTCCCAGGGAGACTGTAGCATCAGCTTGTTCGAGGTTCCGAAGCAGAATTGAAGCTGTAATCGATGCTAATGGTGGTTATTTTGAGTAAATCTTGTTGATAGTATTGTAATTAACTCTGCCTGTAATGTTTTTTTGTCAATTCATTAAATTTAATAGATACAAAGAAGATTTTCTTTTTCCTTACGAAACTGTCAAATTTATCCCGAACACCCTGTATATATATATATATATATATATACATACACATACATACATGATATATATATATATATACATACATACATACATACATGATATATATATATATCATTCGCTTCACATGCCCATTTTGGTTGGGTGTACTGTCATGATTTATGTAACCATGGCTATAAAATTCACGTCAATTTGACCGTATGATTGCATTTTTATCGATGTATGAAAGTTTTAATAACATATAGCACATTAGTGCTCATCTTAATTGGTCTTATGCAAATTGTGGGATAATTTTGAATACTTTAATTTATCAATTAATTGATAAACCAAATCTGCTCAGAATGGGGGACGATGTGTTTGTTTTAAGATAATGTATATTAGAAAACAATAATGAAGGAGAATGCTATATTTGGTTGCTATATTTGAATTACTCAAAAGTGTAAACTTTAAAAGAGAAGGATGAGGCTAATCTCCTTCTACTATGATACTGTTTTCTAATTGTAAATATGGGCAAATGAGTTATAAATTCATTGAAAATTATATATTAAAAACTTTTCTATATTGTATATAAAAACTTGCCTACCACATCACATCACACTTCACGCATGCAAAACAGATATAAATCAGAAAACAAAAATAGCAACTCCTGACAAATGACAACATTCAGTTGGATTGGTTGGCACAATAATCAATCAGAGCTTCTAGATGTTATTGTCTCAGAGCTCACCCAACTTCTTCTTCAGAGCAGTTTAAAACTACTAAAATGCTAAGAATTTGATCCGCTGCGCCATCCCTACATCTTTTCAAAGACTTAAAGGTGCATGTATTTTGAACACACACCAGGGCTATTACCGCAAACGTGATGCAATGTTTACGTATCGAAAAGTGTCCTCTTCATGAAACATTTTTATTGTGTTTACTTTTAGGAATCACATGAAGTCTGAAAACAATTAGGGAAGTCTTTAACAAGAATAAATGCTAAAATATAATACCGATATTGCTATTGCTATTCATGGATGATTCTGATATATATATATATATATTTATAAATTAAACAAAAACAAGGGGGGGAAATGCCTTAACTCAGCACAGTACTAACATAATACAAATTTTTTTTTCAAGGTTGAAAATCATATAAAAAATATATAAAAAAAAAAACTCCATTACCATTCCTTTAGACAGACTTACAGATAGTGTCCCTTCTTCCTGTCTTTTCTCCAAGACATTCACTCTGTGAATATCGACACATATGCCTATCTTGTAAATTTCTCTACCATGGCTTTATATTTAGACCAGTAAATTTCAACAAACATACTCGTGTGCATATAAAAATCAACCACCCATTTTCACATGGCTTTCAAAATGAACTGGCTAAAAAATAATTAATTAAAAGTAGAACAAACCATATACGACTTCACTATTAGAATGTTTTCACATGACTTTTAGAAACCATATAATGAACAATACTGTATATTATATTATAACTACTGGACTGAAAGACACAAATTTGACTCAAAACATTCAGAAGTCACATAACAATTATCAGGGTATATGCATCAGAAGAGGGGAAAGAAGACAGTAAAACATTTTACAAACGAACTGCAGAAATAGATAAACTAAATAAAACTGACCATTTACTATGTTGGAAGTTTATTTTGCACTTGGTTAGACTATAATATATTTAGTTTAATCCTTTATCCAAATGTAAGCAAACAAAGCTTGTACCTGAAAATATCTTCAGGACTGAGGTAAGGTGGTGCAACAATAGGCAACTCCAAGCAAAGGTGGACCAAGCTCTCATTACTCCTTGTCTCAGTATCTCCCATTATTCAAAGCACACTGCTATGCATTAAGGGAAGGGCCACTACCCAGACCGGTTTCGACCTTTATTGAGGTCGCGTCAGTGGGAGGCAAACCCAAACGTGGAGATACTAAGGCAGAAGCAATAGGAGAGGTCATATTTACCTATACAAGTTGCCAACAGGTGTACCACCTTATTATTGAATTACTCTGGATTTAGAGAAAGATGTTGGAAGTTTATTTTGCACTTGGTTAGACTATAATAAATTTAGTTTAATCCTTTATCCAAGTGTAAGCAAACAAAGTTTTCACCAGAAAATATCTTCTGGACTGAGGTAAGGCGGTGTAACACCAAGATAAGGAGTAATGAGAGCTTGGTCTGTTGCTTCTGCCTCAGTATCTCCATATTTGGGTCTGCTTTCCACTGCCTCCCACATAGAGTGGTCAAGGGGTATTTGAAGAAAGCAGTATTTGAATGTACACATAGAGACATAAGGATAACTCAGGTAGGAGTTAGATGAATGAATAGCTTCATTAAGCAGGAGATATAGTCAAAGAAAAAGGTCATCAGCATGCCCATAAGCAGTAAAAGGTAGAAACAAGAAGATGACCAGTATGGTAAGCAAGGCCAAAGCTAATTAGGAGAGAAAGCTAGCTGATGAGGCAAAAAGAAACCATAAGGACTACTAACACTACATGACAAATAAAAGGAGGAACAATGATGGAAGAATGACTTTAAAAAATGCTGATGGTGGGGAGGTAACAAACCAAACTAAACAGTAGAATTACTGAGTGAGCATTTTGCAGGTGGTGTGCCACCTAGGTGGTGACATTGCAATGCCAGATGTAACATTGACTGATAGGAGAATAGAGGTTGAAGAAATGAAAGTGCTTAAAATATTGCAGAACCTCAATGCTAATACAGCCATGGGATTAGATGAAATTTCAGTCCATTTATTATGAGAATATGCAAGGGAATTATTAGCTCCTCTGACCAAACTGTTTAATATAAACCACAGTAGTGGGAAGGTGCCAATAAAGTGGAAAGAGGACAAAATAGTCCTATTGCATTAAGCAGGCTCCAAAAAAAGAAGCATCAAATTATAGGCCAATCAGTAGGGAAGGAAATGGAATTTATGCAGCTACTGAGAGATAATCATTGAGGCATGATTATCTCTCATGCCTCAGTCAGAGAAGTGGTGGGTACGGTATGGATAAAATAGTGAAAGACGGCATTAAGGATTAGTTGGACATGAATATGATACTGTATAAGGGACAACATGGTTTTGTGAAGGGTAGGTCTAGTTTGCTTGCATTTTATAATCAAGTGACAATGGAGTTGGATGAGAGAAATGGATACTCAGTGATATTATTATACTTTGTAAAAGCATCTCACAGGATTTCACATAGAACTCTATTGCATAAATTGGTGCAAATGGAGATGGATATAAATCTGATGATTTGGATTGGAGGCTAGCTGATAGACAGATATCAAAGAGTGGTTTATGGAGGAGTTGAATCCAGGAAAAGGCAAGTGACCAGTTGGGTACTATAGTGCTCAGTAGTGTGTGTGTGGGGGGGGGGGAGTGCTCTGTTGTTTAATTTATATATCAATGATATAGGAAATGATTTCACAGGATATATTCAGTTGTTTACTAATGATGCTAAAATGGGAAGCGCAATGGTAAATGAAGGTGATGCACAGATCATGCAGGAAGACCTAAACAGACTAACAGTATGGGCAAAGGCAAAAGGCTGCCAGTTTAACACATTTGCTGCCAACTACAAGTATAATCGTAGTTGGTAACCTCACACTTTGCCACATTAAACTGACATTCATTCTCCTTAGCCCGACCTGCCAATCAATCCAAATTATCCTGCAAAATTTTGACATCATGTTTATTCACTATTGCTCTACCCAACTTTGCGTCATCAGCAAATAACTGAAAAATTCCTCTTAGACCCTTTCTTATATCATTAATGAACAAATTAAATAGCAGTGGTCCAAGAACAGAACCCTACAGCATGCTACTAGACACAAATCTTCTTTTGGACTCTACTCCTGAATAAACTATTATCTGATATCTATCCATCTCACCAATCCTATATCCATCGCCATGTGCTGCAGTTTACTGATTAGAATTCAGTGTAGTATCCTGTCAAAGGCTTTGCAAAGTCCAGCAGTATCACTATAAACCCATTATCCTTACGTGCACTATATCAATGAAACAGCAGGAAGTTGATGAATACAGGGACTTGGATTGATTGTGAACCAGGACCTGAAATTTAGAGGGCATATTGTAAAGGTGTCACCAGAACAGCACATCAGCATGTGGTTGTTGAAGAACATACTAACAAGCAGGATAGAGAGGTTATTGTTTCTCTATATAAGGTTTTAATAAGGCCACTACTGCACACAAATCCAAACTCTCCAATTCCAAGGAGATGAAGTTATTGAGAGTATCCAGAGGTGAATGACAAAGATTACGGCAGATCTGTGGATTTGCTTTCCATGAGAATTATTATTATTACGGGCAATTCCAAGGAGTCCTTACTCGTCAAGGGAAGCCCTAACATTATGTCAAGAATAACTATTCAACATTCACACAGTATCTAACATACTTTGCCTTGAACTCATTCACAGTCATGGCACCCACAACAGACTCTGGCAGCTTATTCCACTCTCATTCACCATTCTCCAAGTAAAAAAACCTAGTTCTAACACCCTTTTTAACCATACTCTTGCCCAGTTTCCATGGATGGCCCCTAGTCCTCCCACCACCAGTCCTGTTCTGAAAAATATCCTCTGAATTAATCTTATAGAAACCCCTTCAGTAATTTGAATGTCTCAATCATATCACCCCTTTTCCACCTATCAACCAATTTCTGCAACCCACAAATCTTCAACCTATTCTCATAAGATTCATTCCATAGACTTGCTATAATCTTGGTCACTCGCCTCTGGATCCACTCCACCTCCTTCCCATCAAGAAGAAACCCTGGTGCCCAAATCTCGGCACACAAGTCAAGATGGGGTCTTATCTTGACTACAGAGGAACAATAATAGATTTAGTTTAATCCTTTATCCCAGTGAGAGCAAACAAAGTTTGCGCCTGAAAATATCTTCAGGACTAAATATAGTGTTGTACTATCTTATCCAGTAAGTAGTGCAACACCAAGGCAACTCGTGGCAAAGGTGGAGCAAGCTACCAGGCACTTCTAACCCAGTATCTCCCATAATGCAAAACACATTTCCTATGTGGATATGTATACTGTTATGCATTAAAGGGATTGGCCATCTACCCAGACTAGTTTCGACCTTTATTGAGGTCTCTTCAGTGGGAGCCAGGCCCAGAGCTGGAGATACCAGGCAGAAGCAGTAGCAAGTCATCTGTGCCTATGGGAGTTGCCAAAAGGTTTATCACCTTTTTTAAAAATTACTCTGGATTTAGAGAAAGATGTTGAAAATTTATTTATCACTAGGTTAGACTATAATAGATTTGGTTTAATCCTTTATCCTTTGGTTTAATCCTTTAATTTTTAAAAAAGGTGATAAACCGTTTGTTTATCATATGTGCTTGCTTCCCGTCCTACCTTGGAAGAGTACACTGGGTAAGAAGTTCTTAATAAAAACAGGAAGGTGTTCCCTCAGACAAAGGTTGATTGTTGTCTTCAAAAGCCATATTGTTGCTTTCTAAGTATTTTCTAATTTGAAAATAAATGCTAGAGAAGCCTTGCATTTACCATTTTTTCCATGACCTTATTATCGTGCAATTGCTCTTACTAGCTGTAAAGACAACTAGTAAGAGCAATTGGATGATAATTGTTGGCCTGTGTTGGATAAGTGCCAAGTTCTGGGATAGCAATGACTATTGACTTTTGCCAAGAGCCCAGAAACTCTTCTTCTGTAAATATTTTGTTGTATAGTAAGAGGAGATCCACAGAAGGTGAAGAGAGATGTTTAATAATCTTATAATGGAAGTCATCAGGGCTTACTGCACTAAACTGGGAGAGGAGAAGTGCCCTTTTGAGTTCCTCCTTAACAAAAGACTGACTGTATGGCTTTATTCCATTGGTACAAAAGCTTAGCCATTGTTTCTCTTGTTGCACTTTCAAAATAAGAAAATCAGGAGGATATGAACCTGTTGCTGAGATTCTGGCAAAGTTTTCTATCAAAGTGCCTGCAGTAGCTTTGGGATCAGCAACAATACATCCATTATGTTTTAAGGTAGACAATTGGTGTAGATTGATTGGATTGGTAGACAATAAAATCTTCTGGATTTTATCCCATTCAATTTTGGAAATGGTCATTTGATTAATCACTGATGATGTAAATAAGATCCAGTATTGTTTTTGACTCTGACATCTTGCATAATGTGCTTTGACCTGAGCATGTTTAAATGCTATTAAGTTTGTTGTGGTAGGTTATCTACAATATATACCCCATGCTCTATCTTAATCTTTTTTGGCTGCTTGACACTCTGCAGGGTGCCAAGGTTTGGATAGAGTGGAAATCATGATTTTTTTGGAATTGCTGCATGGACAATACAGTCTATTACATACTTCAGTGCATCAGTGATAGGTGTTTGGCTGACTGCACTAGTATTAAATTTTGCAAATTAAGAAAATATACTCCAGTCAGCCTGGTCCATTTTCCACATGGATATCCATGTAAGAGGGCATGGTTCCTGTAAAAACACGGTGCTAATAACCAAACCGTTATTGCTTCCATATTGTTTTCTAGGACATCAGATGCAAGCAGTGTCAAAAGGTGGGGGGGGGGGGAAAGATTATAAGGTCAGTTACAGAATAAGAGCAGGTAAGCAAAGAAGGTATTGTCTCCATTATTAATAAGGGAGATATCATGGTTGTTAAGCAATTGATCGATGATATAGCCTGATCTATTCATGTTGGTACTATCCTATAGAGTATTATGTCAATTAAAGTCATCCATTATGAGTATGTGCTGAGGAAGTTGCGGTATGAGATTATCCAGTTCCATTTCATTAATTTATAACCCAGTGGTAAATATATTGAGCATACTGTGATAAGAAATCTCACAGACAGCAAATTGCAACTTCTTCCAGAGCAGCATTAAGCTGAACATGATGGACAGGAGTATGGTTGTCCATGAGGAGAGCTACTCCACCATGATTGGAACTTTCTACAATTCTGTCCTTGCATACAACAGTGATATTCCTGATGATAGTGTCCTTATTGAGTTTTAAATGTTTTCCTGCAGACAGAAACAAAGTTTTTATTTCTGCAGTAGGTGCTTGATATTGTTGATATTCTAGTGAAATCCATGACAGTTCCATTGTAATAATTTTCTCATTGTTTAGGCTTCATAGACCTGTCTATTTCCATGAGGCTGAGGACTTACCCTTGTCAAGTTTAAATTTCTCATTAGATTTTGGGAAGTATGGAAGCCTGT